>NW_022103906.1:93849227-93944094 GCF_000313985.2 Echinops telfairi | reverse complement strand
TGTGCTCTGATCAGACATGTCCCTCTCCCTGAGCTGCAGATTCAGTGCTGTCCTCTGAAGTAAATTCTTCTGTGGGGGCAGGGGCAGGTGTCCACATAGTTGTCTTATGTGAAGCAAAATTCTCATACATGTGCTGTGAGGTTTTAATTATTTGTGACTGTGTCCATTTGTGTTTTGACAATGTTTTTATAATAATCCTGACCTCAAAATTGTTTATGTTCTGTGGCATGCTGTATTACGCGACATTGCTTGGTATGGCTCTGCTATTCACTGCCTTTGTCATGTCCCACAAAGACTGATAAGATCCTGAAAATAATGGGAATAGGACTGTAAGGTGGGGATCGGCCAGGGTGCCATTCCACCGGATGTGAGCCCTCCCAGAAGCTATAACAGGAGAACCCTATAACCACCATGAAATAAGCGCACCCAGGGCAGTGCTCAGGGGATCTCGGCATGAAGTGGCAGTGGCAGAACAGGCACTGGATGTCTACACCAGGAGTTGGAGCAGAGTGTCACACAGGAAGCTGGTTTGCTCTTTGAGGATCTATCAGTTCCATTGGAGCTTTGCAATACCTGCCTGAATTGGGCAGAGGCCACGGGTCTGTCTGTCTGAGCCATGGAGCACCAGAGAGAGCAGTGGCTACTGACACTGCTGGAAAGAAGAGCATCTGTGGACAAAGGATTGCTTTCTGATATGGACTGTGGCCACCTGTTAACTTCCCTGAGATACGTAAGGTTTATTGTGTCAACCTGGCCGATAAACACACGTGGGAATATTTGAAGGGTGCGGAGATAAATGGCTTGGTGAGCTTCACCTTTCTAGTTCTCAGGTCTCTTGCTTTCTGATGGTCAGAAAAGGGTGCAGCTGCCTTAGCCAGTTCACTGCTTCAGCTGGCAAGGCTCACTTCCTACAAGACATCCCTGAGAAGAAGCCACATGGACCTACCCCGATGCAGCCCTGGGTGCTGCAGCAGCCGTGTGGAGACCCCTGCCAGCACTAAGATGCTTACACATTCATTGACTGGGCTTTCCTGCTGCAGTCGGCATCATTGCGTCTGTTTTGTGAGATGGAGGAAGATTTTGTGGATTGGTGTCAGACATATGGGTTAATGTTGGACTTGTGGACTTGGGCAGCACTGGGTTGGGATGCTTTCTTAATGTAAACTTACCCTTTATATAAAACTCTGAGTTTTATACATATGAGTTTCTGTGGATTTGTTTCCCTAGTTTACTTAGACTAACACAATCCCTAGTGGACCACGGCAAATATTATCGGCGAGTTTTTTGTGGCCAGTTCACGGAATAGGATGGTGTTGGAAAAAAACAATGGAGAAGATATTCTGCCTCATAGGAATCATTCTTGGGAAGATGTGGCAGTGGATTCTCCTTCCCCTGTGTAGACACACAGTACCTTTTTTTAAAAGGCTCCCTAATAAGACTAAGACAAATATATTCCTGAGAGAGGTTATCTGAATCTATCCACCCGCCACAGAGATGTATTTAAGCATGTTTTGTTTGAAACAATAACCTGGGTATGGAAGAGCTGGAATACTAGTAGCAATATTTTTCTACTTGCTTTTATAAAGGAATGAGGGCATGTGCTTATTAAGAGAAAAGTGAAACATGGTTTCCAAACAATGTTCATATATTACATACATACATACATACATACATACATACACACATACATACATACATATCATAGACAATGTGTGGGGAACAGAAGGAATTCTCTTAAGTTGTCTCCCCAAAATATTTACCAGACTTAGCTGCTTAAGCGTGACTGTACAATAGGCAGCGAAAGTAGGTCAGAGGTTATTCTCCTTAACATTGGCCATCTGTAGTGGCTAGACTATTAGTCTGACTCACCCTGAATAAGACCCACTCCCTTCTGATAAGGATAATGGTGGTCTATTCACTTGCAAGAGATACCAGAGAGGGCAAACCCACCCAAGGGTGACCAAGGTTAGTTAGTCATTATCAGCTGTCTAGATCAAGCAGACACCACTGTTTATTCCACAACCAATGTGGGCACACCCCTAGGTGATTCCCCTCCTATTGATTGTATTGCTTATGTTAATACCCCTATGTTAATACCCCTCCTGGTGACTCAGGTTATTGTCCACTATCAGGGAACTTTCATGCCTCCCAGAATAGTAATTGTCTGTTTTATTATGTGAGACGTTAGAGTGATCAAACTTGTTCTAGAATGAATTGTATTGCCCCTTTCTGTGATGTATGACTCTATGATGCGTGGTTAGCAATAAATAAGCAGGCTCCCTGGTTCTCGAGAGGGTGGCTGGAGAAGGTGACTAAGGAGGACGAAGCAGCGGCTTCTTCTCTGACGGCTAAGCCCCCTCCACGAGGACCATCAAGCCGGGCTGAGGTGAGATATGCTATCATGAATTGCGTCTGACTCCATTACTTGACTCTATCCTTTAACTCTCAGGCTCTCTATGACTTTATTATAATCTCTACTTCTTATCGCTGGACAATTGCGCCTACCAAACCTGTGATGTTTTGTGGGGTTCCCTCTTCCCCTTAACCCCACGACAATGCAATAATTGTGTTGTTATTAGAAGCCATCAAGTCAGATCAGACTCACAGTTATCCTATGTGCAAGAGAACTTAACACCGGTCCTGCACTATTCTCTCAATTTTTCTGATCTTTGAGCCTGTTGCTGCAGCGGCACGCACTGCCATCAAGTCAAGGCTGACTCCAAGTCAGAGCGCTGTCCTTTCCACTCCCCTGCCTGTCTTTCTGAGAACACACCGCTTGGGTACTGAAAAGTGAAAGGTCACAGGAATTGCAAAATATTGAGTTTGAAAAATATTAGTTGTTTTTGGTAGCAGTGAGTGGGCTCCTACTCCTTGAGACAATGTGTGGAATAGAACAAAATATTACCAGTCCTATGCCAGCCTGAAAATGTTTCCTGTGTCTCATCCAGGATTGTAGCCTGTGTGAACCCATCTCATCGAGGATCTTGAAAACTCTTGTAACAGAATAATAAGCTTCTGAATTGTTGAGGATACAAAGAATTTTTGACAACACAATGATTCTTCTAATTTTTCTTCCAATTTTCAATTCAAAAGCAACTGGCCATTTACTTGTCTTATCATTCGAGATGACATGCTTAATTGGAAGGGCTTTAAACAATGATGACGGAAAATCCTTTTATGATAGATTTGTTGGCGAGCTCTCCAGTCACAAGTGAAACTTCTTAAGACAAGGTTTACATTCTTTTCCTATTTTAAGCCCTTCATTCTGCCCAAAAACAGGAACACTCTGAAAGGGTCAGCGTTTTCCAAAATGGGTCAGACTGCAGTGCATGGGCAATGGTCGATGAGTGTGGTCTCCACTCCAGAGTTTACATCGGTTAATGACCTGCTTTCTAATCTCAATGCAAGTGTTGCATGAAAATATATAGTCCATTCCTACAATGCTAAATTTAGCCTCTAGAATCAAATCCTTGGTCCCCAAATTGGGTAGCTAAGAGTTAAACAAACAAAGAAACAAACCGGAAAATTTGACCTATGATCACCCGGCATGTTTTTGACATAACGGCATGTAGAACAGAAATCTCTGCTGGGACACGTGCAACAGGATGTTCAGTGAATTTTTAAGACTCTCCATTGGTTCCATTTGAAAGGCCCTTCTGCACCCAATGCATCAGAGAAGGTGCACCCTCTTCTTGCGGACACAGTGTGAGGAAGGAGAGCTGGCTCTCAGTCACTTGCTAAGTAGCAGGACCCCTACATCACGTGTCACTCACAGACTCAAAAGGGGCAGCACTGGGCCTGACTGGTAGGACCTGGGTCCTCCTTTCACGTGGCACTTGCTTTACCTTTAGCAACTACATTTCATTTGCTGAGATGACTAATTCCCCAGATACAGGGGAAAAATATTTTTGAATTTAGAGAACTGCAGTCAATTCTGTTTAGTAAGGAGTCTTGGGTGATGCAAATGGTTCACTTTTTGGCTGCTTGCTGGGTGGTCGTTGGTTTGAATCTACTCAGAGAAACCTGAGAAGAAAGGCCACGCTATCGATTTTCAAAAATTCAGCCAGTGAATGTTCTATGGTTGGGTATAGCCTACGGTGATACACCTGAGGTCTCTATGAGTCAGAATCACCTGGACAACAACTCTTTTCTGTTTTCTTTGTTTTATATTAATTAATGAAGATGGGACACATGCTGTGTACAGAGTAAGGGGCTAGGCACATTGAGGCAGTTAAAAGGGGTAGCTAATAGAGGATACCACCCCACCCAACAGGGTGTGGATGCGGATTCTACTTCGGCGTGTTTGGCACGTTACATGACCAGTTCTCTTTTCCTCACAAGAAAGGATGTTTTTAGCAATTACGACTTCAAATTACATAAACTAAAGGATGAATAGATGTGACATTTATTTTTTTTAAAAAGAGAAATTTAGTTTGGCACACAAAAGACGCTAGAGTTAACTATTATGCCTTTAAGCAATGAAGTATAAAAGTAGCAGGAGACTTGAGTGATCACCAGGAACGTATCATTTCATGCAGTCTGCTTTCGATTGTTTTGTTACAAAGATATTATGTAACCTCTCAGGATTATGATCAGATTTTATTAATGATATACAAATGTTTGTCCCTACCAATGAGTCTTTATTTGTAGACACACAGGTATATTTCTTAAAATTAATTTTGACAACTTGGATATATTTTATGTCCAAGATAGGGAATTATCCATGGAGTTGTAATTAGATTCTAATAGGAAAAATCTAATATTTCATGTTTGTGTGTGTGTGAAAGACAGATCATTTTGAAGGTCTCATTTTAATTATTGTCTTGATCATTCTCATAGTGAATGAAGGACTTATCTTCTACAAAACAATCTTTGATCTGCTGATAATTGCTATACTCAACTCATTAATTTTATGTATATTACAGGAAGATTAACATTTTCAAAAACCAAATAAAAAACTATCGTATCTCAAGAAGAAAAGTTTCCATTGAGAAAAAAAAGGAAACGAAACAAACAAACAACAAAAAACCCCAGACTGTGTCCCATCCTCTTGAAGCATTTTTTGAAGTAAATATTATGTGCTGTCTGTATTAAAGATTCCCATGGAAACTTAGAGACTTCTTGAAGAAGCTGCCCATTCAATACCTGTCTGGCTACTGAGCATTCTCAAGGAGAGAGACTGGTTGCCAAGTTTTCTCACTGAGCGCTGTTAGTTTAGAGAAGTTTCCAAGGCCCCAGTTCTGTCACATATGCTTGTGGGATTATAAGCTTACTTTCCTGTACATGCTGCTCAAAGCCAGCAATAGGACAGCTTAACGTACTTGTAGACTAGCCTGCGGAAGCTGACCTTTGGATTAGAATGTCAATTTCTTCATTTGCTCTGAAAAAGAGAACGACTGCTCAGGACATTAGGAGGTTGGCATATACATGACCTGAGCTGTCTTTAACTATTGGCAAGTTGTCCTGGGAAGTAAATAATAAGACAGCGACTCAGTGAGCTCAGAATGAGAATGAGGAAACTCTCCCGTCTTCTGGATTGTACAGCAGTTTCTAATAAGTGGATTTACTACACCAAATGGAATTAACTCGAAGGACTGTATGAAAAGACCAGTGCTCCTTTCTTAGCACTGTTGTTTGGGTGACACTTCCAAAGCAAATCAGTTTTTCATTCAATAATTTATACACATTTTATTTCATCACATTGGTTGTTATGTTAATCCAGGTAGACTAGAGAAACAAATCCAGGGAGACCCAAGAGTTTTAGATACAAGAGCAGTTGAATTTTGAGAAAGCATCCGAGCCCAGTCCAGATCCAGCCTGTAAGTCTGATATTAGTCCATATGTCTGATGTCAATCTATAAAATCCTCTTCAGACTCATGAAACATACGCAATGACACCAAATGCAGGAAGATCACAGGCCAGTGGGTAGGAAGACTTCTGGCTCCAGCGGCGTTGTAAGCATCTCAGCACTGGCAGGGGTCTCCACATGGCTTCTCTAGTTCCCAGGACAAGGGCACAGGTTCTATCTGCGTAATGCCATGTGTCTTGTCAGTTGAGTGTCTCTCAGGAAGTGAGCCGAGAGAAAATGTCTCCCACTTCCAAGGAGGACATCCAGGACTTCCCAGAATCCTCAGGGGAAGATCAGCCCCATACAGAGGTCTCATTGGCTATGACCTGATTGGCAGAGTCAACTCCACTCCTTCACTCTTAATCCTCTCATGTCCCAAATTGACACTAGATTATGTAACTACCACAGTGGTAATTCAATAGAACAGCACTAGCCCCACTTCTTTCTTGGGATATTCATTTTATTTGTTCTTCTTTCCTGTTCTTGCTAACCTTCTGAGTTTTGTTTTTGTGCAAGCCTGACTATTTGGTCTTGCATGCTGGATTGTACACTCTCCCTCATGTTACTATTCACATTGTAGGTCTGTCTATTGCTTGGCTGAAAATTGATCCCTGGGCCTAAGTTAATTCTTGGCCTGCAAGATGTCTAAGCTCTATAGTCCCAGGGGCACTAAATCTGGTCTCTGCAGTACATGCAGAAAATGGAGTACTACGTGGTATTAAAGAACAAGGAAGACTCGGCGAACCTAGCATTGAACACTGTCATTCATCCTAAAATTGAACTCAATAGACAAATAGAAGAGGAGTTATGGGAAGAGGAATTTATTGAGCACTATTTCCAAGAAATTCTGGAAGAGGAGAAAGAACAAGGGTGGTTTATTCCAGTTCACGATCTACTATAAACTATGGACCAAATCCAGGACTAATTAAGTAATGACCTTGGTATCAGTGCAGACTTTTCTCTGGAAGATCTTGCAGTCAAGAGCAATCTGAATTGAAATGCAAAGGAGTTTGATCCTGGGGTGAAGTGGTAAAATGGTTGAGTAGATGGGGCCCTCTTTTGGTCAATGTAGCACAATTTGCACACTGTGAAGGCAATATTAGAAGACTGCGTTGAAAAGCTCTCTCATCACTGTGTTACACTTAGACATTGCCAAAGTTTTGTTATTCTTGCATACTTAATAAAAGTGCTGAGACTGGTATTAAGTAAAACTCTGTCAAACATTTACTGATAATAGAATTGTTCTCATGGTTTGATGTGAAGACAGCTAGGGAAGAAGCATCAGTCAAGTTGTGACAAAGGACCAAATTAAATGATCCCGAAATCTTACCTTATTGTCAGTTTCAATGATGAACTGGTTCCTTAGGGTGAACTAGCAACTTGTTAATGTCGAGACAATTTTTGAATGAATACATCCAAATTAAGTCCAAATGGAAAGGACATTTCCCGGTTTCCAGTTCAATTGAATTTGCCCCCATCAAAACAGAAAACAAAGTCTCCTTTTTCTAAGAAGACCAGCTAATTAACTTGAAATAATTTATTAAAGACATGTTTGGGTTATTGAGTTGAGAGGTAATGAACAGAAAATTATTGATGATTTCTGTGGAATGTTACTGTGTCAGAAATTTTGGATTCTCCTAGTCCATCTGTGGAGATATGTGACTTAAGAATTGCATACTCTAAGGAGTGTACTGAATCATAGCAATGCTATGTGTGAAATCTGAACATTTGACCAAACCACAATCCAATTGAACAAAGAAATGGTAACATTATGATTTGAGGAGTGCTTTCCCTTGCTTTGTTATTGTCACAATAGTCTACAGCACGACTTTTCTCTCAACAAAGCTAGAATAGATTTTGGCACCTTAGACTTCATATATGGGAGGTTAAGCTGCCATCACTGTTCAGTGCGACTAGTGTTGAAGTTGAAAATATTATAAAAATTGTGTATTTTTAAAACATTAAAAATAACAGTAGAACTGAAAAAAAAATTGTCTAGAACTAAGCACACCTCTAGGCAGCTACAAGTAAACCTGAAAACATCTGAGTAAAATCATCACATTATGTCAATGCCATGTTTTTGGTTATATATTACAGTATAGTTTTAAAAATATTATTACTAGGAAATACTGGGTGAAGAGTACACAAAATTTTTTGGTGTTTTTTTTTAATTCACATGTGAACCTACAATTGTCCTAACAGTAAAATGTCTCATTTACAAAACCTAGTGGAATTTATTATGCAATACTAAAATAGACATACAACAAATGATATTTTGAACTCAATTTGACTCACTGTCACTGAATTAATTCTGTCTCTATAGGACAGAATAGGATGACCTCTGTGGGTTTCCAAGACTGTAAATCTTTATAGGGTTAGAAAGCCTCATCTTTCCCCTGAGGGGTGGCTGGTGGTTTCAAACAGCTGACCTTACGTTTAGCAGCCCAACATGTGACCCACCACACTCTTTCCAATTTTGAAGTATATACAAATTACTTTTTTTATTGTTAGTAATGTAGAGTCACTAAGAACCACTAGAAATTTCAGAATAGCATCTAATTGCTAACTTGTAGTATTTTGGTGTACATCCTTGTCAGAAAATCTCTGCACATTGGGCATTTTTTTCTTCTTTTTAACTTTATAAAAATATATCACTCATTTTGACAAGAACTTTTTTTAGTTAATAGGAACTACAGGGCCATTTGTTTCTATTATGTAAGCTTACCAACTCTGTACAACAGGAAAGTTAAACACAGATGTACTGGAAATCGATGCAACTTTGCAATCAGATCAACCAGGTTTCACATTCCAGGTCAACCACATACTGAGGGAGTGACCCTGAGAAAGTCACTTTACTTTTGGAACCTCAGTGTTCTTGTCTCCATTATGTTCAGCGCCGGAGTTTTCACTGTGACTCACACCTTATATAGGATAGGACACCGTGTTGCCTGGCCTTGCATCAGCCTCACAAATCCCATCATTCTGCAACCCATTGTTGCTGCTAGTACGCCAGTCCATCTCTCTGAGAGTTTCCTCATCTTCATTGACTCTCTACTTCACCAAACATGAAGTCCCCCCGCCCCCCAAATATATCCTTCTTGATGACACCCCTCACCTACAAAGAGTGAGACAACGCTCTGTTGTGGGTAGTTAAGGTTTTCATTGGCTACTTCTTGGAAGTACATTACCAGGCCTTTCTAACTAGTCTGTTTCAGCCTGGAAGCTCCTATGAAAACAGTTCAGCATGGATGACCCTAATGATATTTGAAATATCAGAAATATCATAGCAACCTGAAAACTATCCTACTACACAGCAAACTAGGAATCGCTTCTCTTTCACTCACTGTCATTGAGTTGATGCTGATTTATAGCGCAGGGCAGAGCACAGGACCTATACGATGGGGCAGACCTGCCCTCGAGAGTTTCTGAGATGACAGCTGTTAAGGAGAGTGGAAAGGCCTGTCTTCCTCCCTTGGGGCGGCTGGTGGGTTCAAACTGTGGACTTTGTGATCGGCAGCGCAACTGGTGACTACCATTCCACCAGGGCTCTTTCTCATAGCTAGCAAGGGGCTAATAAACACTTGCAAAATTGTTATCAGAGTGTATAAACATTTGGTATATGTAGGTGCTCAAAAAATCACAATGACCACTGCCAGAGGCCAGCTATCTTTTGGACATATATAGGGCTACCACTACCATTTTGTATTTGTAATGAGAAAAGAGATTTGATTCCCACAGCCCCAGTATTTGTCCATCACAGAAGTGTAGGTCATGATTGCCTTACTAAAAATTGAAAGACCAATCAGCTTGAAATCTCTTTATAATCCCAACCATAGTTGGGAGAGATTTAGTCCTATGTTGACTTTAAGATTCAATGATTCTTTCTTACTTTCACTATTCTCCACCAAAAAAAGAGAAACACGCATTTTTACATAATTTGGAGGGTTGTTATTGAGGGATATCCTTCATTAATAGATTCTGTCGCCGCAAGTTTGAAAATCTTCTCTTCAAATTTCTCTGCAATATTCTGTCTGAGTCCAGGACCTCATTAATTTTCATGCGCAGTGTTCTACCAGCCCACGAACCAACCTCTCGGCCTCCACATTCTCCCTGCTAGTCTGTCCTTTGCAGTCGTCATAATGAGCACTCTAAATATAAGGATTTCTTTATTATGCAGATTTTGATATTCAAACAATTATCCCTGTGAGTAATGAGATGCCCTGCGTGATGGTTGTTTGAAAAAGAGGCTCATGAGAACTGAGCAAGGATCAAAGTAGCTTTAATGACGACATATGGTGCTCCTTTTACTCTCCATCCAATAAAAATATTTCTCAATCCCATTTTACAGGAGAAATAAAGGATGAACAACTAAGTTTCGGAGTTAAGGTATTTCTGGTCAGATATCTTTTCCCATGTCTATTCTGGCCACCTGCATATCTGTGATATATTCACATAATGAAGAATATAAGGTATAAGTTCAGTGTTATTCAACCTCAAAGGACAAAGGAGTTGATATAGGTACCAGAAAATAAGACAACAGCAAAGCCTATTTTGGAGCCCTAGCCCTGGGTGGATTGTACCATGGTTGTTTCATTTGATCCTCACTGTCATTCTGTGAAAGAAATGCAATCACCCCCATTGAAAAGATGAGAACATTGAGATTCAGAGCCAGCATATGTCACATTTCACCCTCAAAGCAATTTACGAAGGAAGTACCATCATTGTCGTGATGTTAGCTGTGGTTGAGTGGTTAGGTTCTGATTGGTCTCAACCTTATGTCCCATGAGACGAAAGACTGCCTGATCCTGAGCTATCTTCACAATCGTTACTACGTGTGACCCCATTGTGGACACACTGTAGTAATCCATATCCTGTAAGGTCTCCTATTTTTCACTTTCTATTTTATCATGATGTCCTTCTCCAGGGACTTGTCCCCTCAAATAACATGTGCAAAGTATGCGAGTTAAGGTTTGACCATCCTCAAGTTCAAGGAGCATGCTGGGTCTGCTGCTTCTGGTATATTGTTGTACTCTATACTGAAGACTACAATCCTTGATCTTCACCAACAGGTGCTTCAAATCCTCCCCATTTTCAGCAAGCATGGTTGCATAATCTGCATAGCACAGTTTATTAATAAGCCTTTGTTCAGTCCTGATGCCACACCCTTCTTCATATAAGCACGCTTCTAGGATGAGTTTTTCAGTATAGAGTTGGAATTAGTGTGGTGAGAGGATACAACCCTCATGCATCCCATGCAGCATTCCCTTGTTCTGTTCCCACAAGTGACTCTTGATCCACATACAAGTTCCAAATGAGCACCAGGAAAGGTTCTAGAGAACTCCCATTCTTCTCATGGCTATCCATTGTTTGTTATGATTTGCACAATTGAATACCTTGACAGTCAATAAAATTCTCTACAGCCAGTCAAGATCTGTCTGACATCAGCAATGCTATCCATATTTCCACGTACTCTTCTAAATCTGGATTGAACCTCTGGCATCTCACTGTGAATGTACTGCTGCAACAATTATTGGATGATCTTCAGCAAAATTTTGCTTGTACGTAATACTAATGATATTGTTCTAAAATTTGAGCATCCTATTGGGTCACATTTCTTTGGAATGGATACAAATATAGATTTCTTCCATCCAGGTGGTCATTAGTGTGGAATGCATCAAATTTGTTCTTGAGATGTTCTCAAACTTCAGGTGGCATGCACTCGAAGTCATATTGTGGCTCCCATGGAGTTGTTTTAATTTTCTTCAGCTTCCATTTGAACTTCATCTGAGCAATTGTTCGTCTGCTCCACAGTCAGCACCTGGACTCATTGTAGCTGCTAGTGTTGAACTTCTTTATCATCTGTTGCCACAGATATAGACAGTTTGATATGTGTGCATTCCAATTGGAGAAGTCCATGTATATAATCCCCTTTTGTGTTGTTGTAAAAAAATATATTTGTAATAAAGAAATTGCTGATCTTGCAAAATTCTATCATTTGATTTCTGGCTTTGTTTCTTTAACCAAGACCATCGCTCCCAATTTCTGTTTCTTTCTCTTTGTTTCCAATTTTTGCATTCCAGTTACCAATACTGTATATACTCACATATAAGCTGACCCGAATATCAGCCAAGGCACCTAATTTTACCACAAAAACTACACTAAAACTGTGCTGAAAAACTCAGCTTATACACAAGTGTATACAGTAATTATCACTGAATTTTGACTCCATGTTTGATCAATTTTAAATTGAAGAGGTTGGTAGATTGCATTAACTTTTTTCATCCCTAGCTTTGGTAACTGTTCCATAATTTTACATATTTTTGGAGCCCTGGTAGTGTCATAGGTTATGTGTTGGACTTCTAACTAAAAAGTCCGAAGTTCAAAACCATTGGCTACTCCCCAGGAGAAAGTTGAGGCTTTATACTTCCATAAACATTCTTCCATTATATTCAATAATATTTGCCAACCCCATAACTCAAAGGCATCAATTCTGATTCAATCTTCCTTATTGATTATCCAGGTTTGACATGTACATAAGTCAATTGAAAATACCACAACTTGGGTAAATCATGGTATTTAATCCTCAAAGCTGTCTTTTGGTTTCAAACACTTTAATGAGCTATCTTGCAGCAGATATTCCTATTGCAATATGTCCTCTGATTTCCTGACTGCTCTATTCAGAATGTTGACTGCAGAGTCAAGAATATGTAGATATTTGACAATTTTAATAGTTTCTCCTATAACCATAATGTTGCTTATGGTTCCAGTTGTGAGAGTTTTTGTTTCCTTATGCTGAGTTATAATCCATAGTGAAATCTACTACCTTTGATATCCATCAAGAAAGGTTTCAAGACCTCTTTGCTTTCAGCAAGCAAAGTTGTATCTTTCTGAAATTATCTGTTTTTAACCAAAACCCATGGCATCAGCAATTATGTACCTCATTCTACATCCTTTTCTGAAGCTGGCTTGGCTTTCTAGATATCACTTGTCAATATATGACTCTAATTGCTTTTGAATTATCTTCAACAACATTTTATTTTTCCGTGATGTTAGTAATATTGTTTGATTTTTTCCCCATCCATTTGGGTTACCTTCCTATGGTCTCAGCATGACACCAATATGGAGCTCCTTTTCTTTGGCATGGCTCTCTTCCAGTTCGTTGGCTACTCAGCTGTCTTCCAAATTTCTGGCAGAGATGAGTGAACACATCCAATGTTGCCTAAGCTAGTAGAAACAATTCAATTGGTACTAGATCAATACCTGAGTTTTATTTTCTTTTGATATCTTTAATCTAGCATGGATTTCTTCCTTCAGTATCATTGGTTCTTGAACATATGTTACCTTCTCGTGGTTGAACCTTAAGCAACCTACGGCACCAAGCAACAACAACAAACAATGTCTCAGAATCTCAGAATAAGCCCATGGGTAGTTATGAGAGACATTTGAAATTATTTAGTCCAAACCTAAAAACTTATACGAGGAAATTCAATTTTCCTCCTAAGCACCACAACAAGTTAAAATAATGAATTCTATAATGCCAATAATGAAAACTACTATTTAGCACAAAATTAAGCAATATTTTATTTTGCATTTAAATTCATTTCAATCTTTAAATTTAATTTTCCACAGCATATGAATATATGAGGCATTTTCAAAAAGTTCATGGCCAATAGAATTAAAAGATAATGGAATTTTTTCCATGAACTGCCTAATGCCTCGCTATGTGATCTAAGGCAGAAGGATATATTTTGGTTAGTAAATGTCAGAACTGAATGAAAGTAGGTGTCTGAGTGTTTTTTGTTGATATATATTCCTTGTATTGTGTGATTGTTTACTATTTGTGATTAATTCCAGAAAACTGACTGAAGGGTAAAAAAAATGACAATATTTGTCCATTTGCTAAGAATTCTCTGTACCCTACCTGCTCGACCATTACCAAAGGGGAAAAAAGAGATTGTTTGTGGTAATGTGGTCACCCATACATCATAATATATAGCTAATCCCATAGGGAAGCATAGTGAAGGTAGTGGAAACATGTACATCTCATTTCTTTCTTTTAAACTGGGCAAAATGAGAGTTAGATAAAGGAGTAGTTTTAAGAGCACACTGACTCTTCTTTTTAAGGTTAGTATGTCTGGTTTTAATCTTCTTATTTTTCTCGAGAGAGAAAAGGATACTTTGAGGTACCACATTTATTTGGCTTTGAGCTGGGAGAAGAGGAATTTATTATACCCTCTATGTCTTGTGTGCTTGTACACAAACATACACCATATATTTTAAACACTTCATAAAGTGATCTTTGTTTTCCTTTAAAAAAGGCAATCTGTTTTCAAGACTATTTGAAAAATAATCAAAATTTATTAAAGCTACATAAAAATTATTCTTATTCTTCTAGCAGATTGAACAGCAAGTTTCTTTAGGATAAAAGATTTAAAATGTTTTAAATGCAGCTTTTTATTATAGGTTATAACCACACTATTTTTAACCACATTTTTAATGAGTTACCGGTAGTTTATCAAGAAGTTATACCTGCATGCTCTGAGTTTAACTCTTGCTTCTACACTATTTAAATTGAATAGAACCTTTTTAAATGGAGATGATACCATTAAGAGAGATGCAAAGACTAAACCTATAAATCTCTTCTCTTGAGAATTAATCTCTATGAAGGATAAATTTCTTGTTAGTGTCCCTATTCCGCCAACAAATACTCAGAGACCAAATATTTTGTCAATGTATTTTATCTTTCAAAATTAAGTCCTCCTGTAGTGAGCCTGCTAAAGATGATTTAAGTTGTTGGGAAAATTTGATTTTATCTCCATACCCTAGGTAATATTTTATTCAAATAAATGTTCTTTATCTTCTTACTTTTCTTTTAATTTCTAGAACCTAGTTTAAAAGTTGATGAAACACCATTATTAAACTAGAGTATATGTGAATGAGAACAGATTTTCTTTGGGGAGGGAATAATTTCAAGTTTTAAAGAAATAAAATAAAATATATACTATCTGTTATTTAGATCCTTTTAAGAGGGCTCATAGAAAATTGACCTTTCTGTTGGAAGTCAGAAAGGGATGCAAATAAGGCTTGGTATAAGAAAGATCAGAAATTTTTTGTAAACGACAGAACATGTAGGAAGGAGTCTCTGCATGGTACAAAGAGTAATACTCTTGATTGTTAACTGAAAGGTTGGAAGTTCAAGTCCACAATGAGGTAGGTTGGAAGAAAGACCTAGTGACACATCCACTTCTAAAATATCAGCCACTAAAAGTCCTGTAGAGCACAGTCTTGTTCCAAAGCATACGAGTGTTCGTGACTGATTTTTGTCAGCTAAGTAATGTGACTTACTGATTCATTTAGCCATAAGCAGTGGGAAGCATCAATTTTAGATTTGATAAGAGGCATTCATGAAGTTACAGAAACTGGGATCTGGGTAAAGAGATTTGGAGCCTAGGAAGATTGCTGGTTGTCAATCACTCACATGCCTCGGCCATTAAGAAGTTTTACAATAAGAGTTAGGATCTGGTTAATTGTTATTAATTATGTGAGGGTATTGTTAATTGTCTAATTCAAAATAAGAAAATCCTGCAGAGAAGCCGAATGTTATATGGTTAAAGCTGGATTCGGGGATAGAATAAGTCAGTAACAAAAGGCCCATTATTTATTATGAGATCCCACTAAGATGAAATATTTACACCAGCAAAATGGGCAGAGACTAACATTTTTTAGTGGTTACCAAGTTTGGAAAGTAAGAAGAAGGAGGGACTCATTGAATTAGGAGCTACTGAGCTTCTAACAAGGATTATAGAAAAATTTGGAAATAGTGAAGATTCTTGCATAACCTGATGGAGATAAGTAAGATCATGAAATATATATGCAGACAATGTTAAATGGACAAATGATGTTTGGCATGGAGAGTGTTCATGGGATTCTTGGGATGAAGGTCCATAGACCCATCTATGGATTGCCATAAACCAAGGTTATACAAGATTGGATTTACAGCTTCCCTTTTGTTTTCCTTAGCAGTGTCAGAAGGCACAATGCCTTGGGGCGGGCTGAGTTCTGTTAAAGTTCCCAATTTTGAAATGTGACTGCTTGGGAAGCATGATCCCCCCACCTCCACCCACCCCTCCCAAAAATCCTGGCAACAAATGCTATCCTTTCTGTCGCTCTGAGAAAGTACCAGTAAGTACAGAGAGCGGTGATATAACAGGGCTCGACATTCTAAATGCTATGGCTCCTCTGGACAAGGAGACAACAAATCCTGGAGAATCAACACAGACTTGTCAAAGCCCAAAGCCTCAAGTGTAACTAAAACAATGGAGATAGCTTTGTCTGAATCACACCTTGATATCTCGGCAGAAGCAATCAGAGAGAGTAATTTTAAGAGCTGACTTAGTAAGGAGTGAAGGTCAAGGGCTAAGACCAGGTGAAATTAATACAAATTTTATTGTTTATTATTATTATTCTCTATGTGCTTGGGCTTTCAAAGTATACTGAGGTATGTTTCCTTTCCCTAATTAGAGAGTGAGTCGGGTTTGGGGAGTGAACAATGCTTCTCCCCTGCTTTGGAAGATTAGCAAGCATAAATCCAGGTTCTTCTTCCATGCTTTAGTTCCTAGTCTGTCAGAATTCATTAAGCTGGTCATATCAGACAGGCCTTTTCGGGATTGAGTATGAAGACCCAATCTCCAGGTTTCAACTAAAGCCTTGGGACTATATTATAGATGATTCAGGTTCTATGCCAAATTCATTATCATTCTATAACTGAACCAGTTACACATCTGTAATGGAGATTTCATTCATATATTTTCCAATTAGGGGAAGACATCAGAGACTAGAGTCAAATTGAACATCATCAATGTAGACATTTCAAATGGAATTTGAAAATAAAGGGAGAGAAAGAATTTCTTCTTAAATTAAGCCCCCCTCCCTACATCGTTGGTGTTTTTGTTTTCTTTTGTTATACGTCGCCTTGTGTTCTTTTAATAAATGTATGTTCTTGACCAGGTTTTCTGGCTTGAAGTCACATAAGCATTGACTAGAGATTGTGCTGCTATAACAAACCACGAGCCCCTGGGGGTGCAGGGTCCATGCATATGCTTCTGAGGTCCACGGTGCTTGAGTTCCATCTGGGACAAAGACCAGGCTTTCCCTTCCCCTCAGGAGTTACCTCTCAGAGACTCGCTCAGGGGCAGTTCTACCCATCTGTAATGGAGATTTTATTCATATATTTTCCAATTAGGTAAAGACATCAGACATAAAGACATCTATTAGGTAAAGACATCAGGTAAAAACAAAAAAAATTTTATTTTCTATGAAAAAGTCAATCACTTGTAACATTCTATTATGTTATCACCAGCTTTGTTTCTTTTCTTTTTTAGGCCTACAGGGTGCCTATGAGTCAGCCTCGATTGGCTCAATGGCAGTGACTTTGGCATTAGGTTGTTTTGTTTTTTTGTTAGAGTTATGTCATCTCTTCAATAAGTGTATTTTAAGCTGAAATGAATTTGAAACAAACCGACAAAAAGATACACCAAAGCCATTGGAATTAACCAAACTCACTAACTGTGAATGTATTCTGCTTTTCCACAATTGAGGACTTCTCAATTAGCATTTTCCTTGGTTGAAGTCCTAAAATACAAATAAGTATTACTAGACAACTAGAACTCCCTGGGTGATACAAACGTCTGGCATTGGTTGTTGACCAAAAGGAGGTTCGAGTTCACATGGATGAGCCTCGGAAGAAAACCCTGATAGTGCACTTCTGAAAAAGGAGCCCAGTTCTGCGCTGTGATCGATGAACTCTATGACAATTAAAAAATTAAAGAAAGCAACTATGTATCCCATAAGGAGCCCAAGTGGCACAGTAAGTTAAGCGTTTTGCTGCTAATTGAAAGGTCAGTAGTTAAAATCTGCCAGCGGCTCTGCGGGAGAGAGAGGAGGCAGTCTGCTCCTGTGAAGATCTACAGCTTCACAAACTTATAGTGACGTTCTCCTCAGTCCTGTACAGGCACAATGCAATGGAATTACCTTGATTGTGGATTTTGGATTTTTGAATCTCATACTTACTCCATAAAATGTGATTTATACTAACCCAGCTACAATGTCTTCTCCAAATTCTTAGCCTCAGAAAGTAGTTCTGCATACAAAAAATAAGACTTTTTTTACTGAATTAATTAGCTGATGTGTAATGCATTCTAAACATATTGAATGAAGCCCATGGGTGTAAAATGTCTTAACATTGACATGTTTTGCACAAAATTGGTAGATTTTACATATATTTGTTAATTCTATGTGCATTACCATAAATCAAAAGATCCTTGTAGGTAGATAACCTTGAAATAAATACATAATTTGGTTATATATTTTGAGATATTGCTGTATGGTCATAATAATGATAATATGTTGACATATTGCCAAAACAACTAGAAAAATATTTCCAAAATGGAACTCCAAACATAACTATTTTGACGTATGTTTTTAAAATATATACGAAAGAATATACAAGTGTCTTCACCATGAACAGATTAGAACACTACATTTCTAGTAGGAATGTAAAATAGTACAACCAATACGGAAAACAACGTGGCACAGCTTTAATAAGCTAGAAATGGAAATACCCTAGGATACAGCCATCTCACTTGTAAGCATACGTCCTAGAAAAATATGAGTTATAACACCATATACATATGCATACTCATGTTCTCTTCAACATTATTCACAATAGACAAAAATATAAAAGCAACCTAATTGGTCAGCAAAAGGTAAATGGAATGATGTATTTGTGTTTTATTCAGCTAACTTTTTTCTTATGCGATTTTCAACTGCTTAAATTTCAATCCAGTCAAATGGTACTTTTAGGGCAAGCAAGTCGGTTCCCACATTGCGACCCTCCGTACCCTAGAGCCATAGCAGGAGTGCCCATCCTATGCCATCCGCACAGTTGTTCTTAGTCTTGATCCCCTGGTGTAGTTATTATATCACTCGATGTTGTCAAGGGAATTTCTCTTTGTCACTGCCTCTCGATTTTCCTAAGCAAGGTGTCCTTCTCCAGAATCTGGTCTCTCCTAACAGCATGTCCCAAGTCCATAGGGATAAGTTTTGCTAGGCTTGCCACTAAGGAGCCTTCCGGCAGTACTTCTAAGACAGATTTGTTGATACTTTTGGCAGTCAATAGTACTTTAAGTACTCTTCTCCTGCACCATGATTTAAATGCATTGATTCTTCTGCACTATTCTTTGTTCAATATGCAACTTTCACATACACGTGAGGCAATTGAAAATATCTTGGCTTAGGTCAGGGTCACCTCAGTCCTCAAAGTAACATCCTTGCTTTACAAAACCCTAAAAAGGTCTTGTACAGCGAGCAGATTTACCCAACACAAAGCATCATTTGCAATCCATCAATCCCTGGAGCCTTGTTTTGGGGTAATGCTTGCTATGCAGCTTGAACTTCTTCCTTGAGTACCATTGGTTCTTGCTGATCTGCTACCTCCTGAAATGGTGGAATGTTGATAAGTTATTTCTCAGACAGTGACTCTGTGTATTCTTTCCAAATTATTATAATGTTTCCTACTTTCTTCAATATTTTCCTCATAGAATCTTTCAACATGAATCTCAGACTTTTTCTTCAATTATTTCAGTTTTTCATATGCTGTGCATGTTCTTCTTTTTTGGTTGTCCAATCTAGTCATTGCTCATTTCATTATATTGACCTTGTATTCATAAGCTGCTCTTTAAAATTTTCTATTTAGCGTGTTCACTTCATGATTTCTTCCATTTGTCTTAGCTATTCTATGATTAAGAGCACGTTTTACAGTCTTCTGAAATTAACTTTGATTTTTTTCTCTCTTTTTAAGACCTTTTAATATTTTTCATGACTTATATTTTTCATGTCCTCCCACAGCTCATGAGTCTTCTGTCCGTAGTGTACAACATAGCAAATCAATTCTTGTGAGAGTCTCAAAATTCAAGTGGGATATACTCAAGTTCATATTTTGGTTCTAGTGGACTTACATTAATTTTTTTCAGCTTTAACCTGAACTTGCATATGAACAATTGATGGTCCATTCTACTGTCAGGTCCTGGTATGGTTTTAGCTGTTGATGTTGAGCTTTTCCATCATCTCTTACCATATATTTAGTCAATTTGATTCCTGTATATCCCATCAGGAGAAGTCTATGTATAGACACTTTTTGTGTAGTTGGAAAAATTTATTTTCTATGAAAAAGTCAATCACTTGTAACATTCTATTATGTTATCACCAGCTTTGTTTCTTTTCTTTTTTAACTAATATTACTTGCTCTATATTTCCATTTTTTCAGTTTTCCAATTTTCAGTAATTATCAATTAATCTTATTTGCTTGTTTTTTAATGTTTTATAGAAGACTTTGGTAGAATTCTTCAATTTCATTATCACTAGTTTTTGTGGTTGATGCATAAATTTGAATATTTGTACTGAGTGAATATCCATGAAAGTAGATTGATATAATCTTACCACAGGCAGCATGGTACTTCAATATCCTAAAATGTCCCTTTTTGACACTGTCCCTTCCTCTTGAGTGTCATTCCAGGCATAGTATTCCATCTGAGTTTCAGATTCAACATGGCCAATATCAGCCCATTCAGCTCACTAACGCTTAAGATTTCGATCTTCTAATTTTCCTAGATTCCTACTTCGAAAACTCCACATTCTAATTTTTAATCGATGTTTGCAGCTTTTTCTTCTCATTTTCTGCTTCATTTCCTCCACCAGCAAATGAAGATCCTGAAGGTTTGACTCCCACAGGCTTCATTCCAGTCTTGTCACCGGGGCCACTCTCTTGTGACAATCCAGTGTCCTCCTCAGTCGCAGTGGAGCTCCTTCCCACCCAAGAGACCCCTCCTCTGGCACTTCCTCTGACAATATCCTGTTTCCATTCACCAAGATTTTAGTGACTGACAATGTTTTGATTCTGTCAATGAGGTGCTCAGTGGCTACTTCCTCCAGAGTACAGCGGATTCCTGCTTTGTAGTCTGTTTGTTGTCTAGAAGCTCAGTTGAAACCTGTTCACTCTGAGTGGCCCTGCAGGCATCTGGATACCAGCGACAGTTTGCAGCATCACAGCAACACAAAACCCACCGCAGCACGACCAACTGACAGACAAGGCGTGGGAATCAAGTGCACATAACTTTATTTGGGGGGAAGATGTAAATGATCACATAATCAATATTTTTTACCTTGTGGGCTGTAAGGTTGCTATTTCAAATATATTTTGAAATTCCTTTTTGAAAACAGCCACATATGTTTTATATGCCCATATAAAACATATATGGTTCTATCTCAGGAAACATTATTTTTATGGACCAGGAAATTTTATATAATTTACAATTCATTGCAAAAACCCTCCTCTTTCCTCTTAAGGAAAGGTCAAAAATCATCCTGAAATCATGAGTTATACACCAGAAGTCCATTAATCAAGTATGGTTTTAAATCATATTACTTTGTCAATTTTTTACCCAAAAGGAGACCAGGGGTAAGAAAACAGTAATGCACTTTTTTTTCCAGTAATGCATTCTTAAAGAAGTTTCATAGTGATTGATAACTTAAATTATAAAGAACAGGGACCTTGGGATGCTTAAGCAAAATTACTTGATGAATGACTGAAGTAATCAATTAATTAACTACTATAGTCATCTTTAGTGTATGTAAAAGGATTTCTGAGCTGAACTAGGATCATTAAGGGATGTCAGTATTTTAAATTTATGCCCTTCATAGTGCAATCAAAATTAGATACCTGCTGAGAAAAAATTAAAATATTACTTTCTCATATGTAATGTAAAATAATCATAATATATATGAAATTCAAAAATATATCAAATATTTTAGGTCACTCTAGTTAAAACTGTGCATAATTTTGTTAAGTGTTAGAAGGGTTTTCTATTATACCTAAAATATTTAACCCACTCTTTTGGAAGATTTTTTTGTGTGTAGACTTCACTGCAGAAGATATCCCTAATTGTAGGTAGTTAAGTAGATAGATAGATAGATCAACTGATAAGATTGATATTGATTTCTTAATAGAAAGAGGTACATATTTTAACAAGAGTTTTAGACCAGTTTTCATAAGCCACCAATATATATTGGATAGCAAATTTAAATTTCAGATCAGTATACATCAGTCTATTTTTCAAAGGACATCTATCAAGATACAATACAGCGCACAGTGCTAGAAATCCTCACACCACTTACATAAGTTTCACGTGGGCAAAGAGTGGAAACATATGGCTAGGTTTCTTGGGAAAGACTTGCTATCTGCTCTGGTCAAAGAGGACAACTTCTTTGCTCTGTGTTTACTGTCTTCAAAGAGACCACCATGAGAACTTAAAAGCCACTTGGAAGATTTTTCTGGACTGCTGATTGGTTAATATTTGAGGTGTTAAAGCAGAGCTGTGGAATCAAGATAGAAACTATTGTAATGACATTGGCCCAGGTTTCTGGAATTGTAGACTCAAAACCTGAAAATAAGTTTTCTAGCCTCATGTCTGAGGCTGACTTCTGTCCACAGAGCCATATGGAGGAGCATGGAGCATTCCAAGTCAAAAATTTAAAGGAAAACACCCAGTTTAAAGAAAAAGAAGCATCAGAAATAAAGACGACTTCCTCCTTTTAAGTGTTCATATTGAGAGACAAGCACAAGAATGGGAATCTTAAAGGAATTAGTATAAATGTCCTTGAAATGAAAAGTTGGTTCACACCTAGCGTCCTCCAGCCAAGTAAGAAGGCATTATGTCATCACACTTCCCATACTAGAACCACCAAGTCCCAAAGAAGAGGTACTAGAGTGGAAGGAGTTGAGCAAAAAAAAAAAAAAAAGAGCAAAAGACAATGAATCATTCTTTCACAAGAAGAAAGAGGAAAAAGGGACAAAAGACGTGCTAAAAGCAGAGATTAATTTTTCTTTTAATACATGGATTTAAACTGAGCTTGAACTCCTCAGTTTCAGAATCAATCCCTAAGAGATTTAGGATACAAATTGGGTAATATTTTTCCTCTCAAGAATTATATCTGTGATTCTAGAAATATACATATTTGTAATAAACATATTTAATGGAATTCATAATGAATCATTTATACAGTAATTCAGACTCTCAGTTTTCCCTGTCCGTCTGCACTGAGGGAAAGCACTTGGTGTCTACATTCCATAGATTTGAACTCTCAGTAGATTGAGGAACAATTTAGATGACAGGTATATTTATACTTAAAAAACCCCATGTCTACTTGAATGCACTATAGAATACTCTGTACTAAGATACAGTATTATACAGGAAACAGAATGATAAGGCCTGATCTTTATGCTGCTAAAAATACTATAGAAAAGTTAGGGGAAACAAAGATGTACTAAGAGTCTTCAAAATGCTTTGAGAATGATGATGACAACAAATGTACAAATGTGCTTGATACAATGGATGTATGTATGGATTGTGATAAGAGTTGTACGAGCCCCCAATAAAATGATTTTAAAAATAAAAAGTCTTCAAAATGTTTGTGAAACAATTCCATTATCTTTTAGTTCATTCCTGCCCCCCCATGAACTTTTGAAATCCTCTCGTGTGTGTATGTGTGTGTGTAAAATATGTCCATGAGTCAAGAGGCAGTCATTTGAATAGAACAAGGTATACTGAATGGTTTAATATTGCCCAGGTATTCAGGGGTCTTCTGTTCTTTCACTTTACTTATTCAATATATACGATGAACAAAATAATCCAAGAATCTGATCTACATGATGAAGAATATAACATTGAGATTGAACAAAGACAAAAACCAAAACTCACTGCCATCAAGGTGATCCCAATTCCTAGTGACCTGCTCAGACATGGTAGAACTGCCCTTGTGTTTCCCAGACCGTAACTCTTTACCGGACTAGAAAGCCTCATTTTTCTCCCTCAGAGCAGCTGGTGGTTTTGAAATGCTGACCTTGCAGTTAGCAGCTCACCTCATAATTACTATGCCACCAGGACTCCATCAATCTTGGGTAGAAAATTACTAAGCTATGATATACAGATTGTGCATGAGATACAGCCAATTGGCTAATATGGCCTTTATAACCATAATAGCTTAAGCCATAATCCACATTGTTATGTATTTTAAATTCAATTTCCTATGCCTGTGGTTATAGCCCCATTTTGACAGGAATTCTCTGTTATAGGATTAAGGTGGAATGTATCCTTAGTTTTACTAGAGGATGTGATTTAAATCATCCTTTGTTTTCCTCGGGAATAAGATCAACTGAGAGACCCAAATTACACCTGTATATAAGTTATCAGAGTATCATCAGAATGAGGAATCCTGGGACCATTGGAAAAAGAGCGTGTCAAACGGCTCTTTCTGAAATGGAAGAGACTGAGACCAGAGGCACCAGAGACGGTTTGATGGAGGCTATGGGGCAGAGCAAAGGAAAACTATGGCCAGAGTGCTCCTTCAAGAGAACGGAGTACAAGAGAATGGAATACTGTCCGGTCCGGTGCCATCTTCCCGACTACGCATATGTTTGAGCCCATTGGTGCGCAACCGTGTCAATCCATCTTGTTGATGGTCTTTCTCTCTTTCACTGACTCTCTACCAAGTATGGTGTCTTTCTCCAGACAATGATGACTGGTCTCTCCTACAACAGGTTCCAAATAGGTGCGACACAGAACATGTGTAACATCAATAAAGGAGATTGGTCAGGTTTATTTATCGCCTCCCTGGCTATCCAGATGAGCCATTATTAAAGCAGGAGCAGAAGGAGAAATTCCAGAGCCATTGTAAGTGGAGAGGATGCAACATCTCTTTCTGAAGTGACAGAGATCAAGACCAGAGACACCAAATATCAAGACAAAGAGATCACGAGACCGGATAGAGGAGCAACACTGAGACTATGAGACTGTGAGGAAGAGTGGCCACCTTCCTGCTCAGGGGAGGCAGAGGCCAAGATCCTGAGGATGAGAATGACTTAGACTTTGGCAGAGAAGAGGTGTTTCATGGCACCAATGACTGTACCCTCACTGGTAACTAATTCTGGCTTGTGGTAATGTCTAAACTCCCCTAATAAACACCCTTAATTGTATTTTGTATGCGTCCTGTAGGGACATTGTAATTAATAATTGAATCCATGCTGTTGGAAGAACAATATAGACTGGCTTGGAAAAAATTAAAGTCAAAACTACAGTTTTCAGTATGAAAAGCTGAGCATATCTAAACACAAAGAAAATGGAATTACTTATAACTGATAAATAAATGACATCAGGGAAAAATGAGGACAAAATAAGGTTGTCACAGATCCGATTCTTCTTAAACCAACAGGTAATGCCTATGGAATCGTTATTATAGGTGTCGTTCAGCTGGTTCCGACTCCTAGGCACCCAGGGTACAGAGAATGCAGCACACGCTCCACACCGCCCTCATGACTGTTCTTGTATCTGAGTCTACTGCGGTAGCCACGGTGTCAATCAGTCTTGTCCAGGACCTTCCTCTTTTGTTGCTGCTCCTCTTCCAAACATGGCGTCATTTTTCAGGGACTGATCTCCCCTGACAACATATACGAAGAACATGAAATGCCCTCGTCATCCCTGTCTTTAAGGAGTAGTCTGGCTGTACTTTTCCCAAGATGGATTTATTTATTCTTTTCGTAGTCCCCGGTCCCTTCAATATTCTTTGCCAGCACTCGCATCCAAATGCATCCATTGTTCCTTGGACTTCCTTATCCAGTGTGCAACTGACATGCAGATGACGTGATGAGAAGTCGTGGCTTGGAGCAGGTGCACCCTGGTCCTCAAAGCAGCCTTGCTCTTCAGTGCTTTCAAGAGTGCTTGTAAAGCAGCTTTACACAGTTCAATGTAGTTTGAGCTCTTGACTCCCTCTTCCACGGAATCCCCATGGAAGTAGTTATCAATTCAAATGGTATATTGCATTGGGAAAACTGGCTGCAAAAGGCCTCTTTAAAATGTAAAAAGCAAAAATGTCATTCGGAAGAAAATGATGCACCAGACACAACCCATGGTCTTTCGTATTGCCTCATCTACATCCAAAAGCAGACCGAAACAGAAGAACAAATAAGAATTGGCACTTGTGAATTTTAGTGTTCTTAAACCAACAGTTAAATTATTGAATACATCCCAAGCTTCCAGAAAAACAAAACAGCTTTTCTTGAAGAAGTATAGCCAGCACGCTCCTTTGGAATTAATTTGGCAAGATGTTGTCTCGCCCACTTTGAACGTATCGTCAGGAAAGATTAACGGCTGGGGTAGGACATCTTCCTTGATAAAATAGAGGGTCAAGAAACAAATTAGAGACCCTCGATGAGTTGGACTGACGTGGCGGCATAACAAAGAGCTGAAAGGCGCACAGATGAATAGGAGGATGTGGGCCGGGGCTATGTTTCGTTCTGTTACACATGGGGCCACTATACTTGGCAGTGAGCTTTCTGGCATCTTACAACAATGTATTTTTAGTGTTTTCTTTCTGGATATTTGTGTGGGCAGCAAATAAAATGTTGTAGGAGTTTGGGTGTAAGAAGAACAGGTAAAAGGGACTAAGATTGGCTGAGCTATAGAAATTTTTTTTGTGTGTGTGTTTTTAAGGACTGTTTGGTTTAAAGTGTTCTTACGCATGAGTTAAATTCTTTGCTCAGTCTTCATACTAAATGTGACATGATTGCTGTTCCTTCACATTCAGAATTTCCTAAAGGCAACATACATGACATCAATTTCTACAAGGTCTCCGATAACCCTTTCTGCACCTCCCCTTCTGTATAAACATAGAGCAAGGTTCAAAGTAATAAAGACCTTGAAGGTCCACTCTTCTTTTCCTTTCACCCAATGCCATGCGTTTTAATCAGGAGGCAGGTGAGTGTACTACGTGCTCTCTGAACAGTCAAGCTAACGAGTTCACCAAGATGGATTGGGTAGATATTGAAACTAAGGAGTGAAATGTGTGCTTGTATTTCAGAGAGAACCCTGGAAAGAGAAAATCAGCTACCTTTGGTTCCCTTGCAAGGAAGAACTCTAGGCTAATCAAAGAACTGCAATGGTAAGTGAGAACTGGCTCAGAAACTGAGGGATGGAAAAAAGCTGGGCAACAGGGGGATCCAAAGAAAAATGGTGTCCAGTAGTGATTAGCGACTTAGTCAGCAAGATGAATTCCAATGAGGAATGCTGGGAAGGGGGTTGCTATACACTCTTCCAAGACCAGGATACATCAGCAAGCTAAGCTCTCCGTAGTCAAAGTGAAATGTCATGACAAGGAGTCTTATAAAGGTTAACTGAATTCAATTACAATGTACATTCACTTTTGGAAATTAAAATCGATGAACAGATGTTTTTACATGGGCATATATTTGTGTGTATGTGTATTGAAATAAAGGCATGCTGGTGGCACAGTGGTTAAAGGTCTTGGCTACTAACCGAAAGGTTAGTGGGTTAAACCTGCCACTCCATGGAAGAGATACGTGGCAGCCTGATGCGATAACTATTTCCCACCTTCAAAATCTGATAGGGCAGGTCCATTCTGCCCTAAGGGTTCATTTTTGAGTCAGAATCAACTGGATGACATAACTTGTTTCTTGTTTTGTTTTTTTGTGTGGCCAGGGGGTACTTACACAATGATGCAAATGCTAGATACAGGTGTGCCTTGCCACCACTCTCCTGATGCATTCTTCTTTTTCAGATTTCAGTTAAAAAGTAAGTTTCTAAAAGATGTTTTCACTCTTCCCTACTATCTTGCCTCTACTTCTGCACGTTATCCTAAATCCTATGCCTTTTTTTGGGTCTCTAGCACCATACTCTCACAGCAATGTATTTTCCTCATTCCAATTACTTATTACAAGTGAAATTAAATTCATACTTTAATGTCTTCATTATTCATTCTAGATCCTATGCTTTAAAAGAGGAGACTCTGTTTCAGTTTTCTTCCCCCAGCACTGTTCACATTAATATTCTGTTATAAGTAACTGCAAAATGAATTAGCCTCTTTAATTTTACTCAGTTGTGACTGTTTTTAAGTTTTTCAATTAGATCCTTTATTTAGTTAGTATCTGCTATTCAGCTGGATGGAAACTGATTAAGGACAGTAGTGGTTTAGTGGTGAAATTGTAACCTTTCGTGCAGGGGTCCTGGGTTTGATTTTACAGCCAGTGTATATCTTTCATGGAGTGTTTGAACTAATTAACAAGGAAGAAAGGCCTGATTATCTATTTTCAACAAATCAGTCAACAGAAACCCTAGGGATCACAATGGTCACCACTGTACATAGAGTGAAGTGGGGGTAGGGTGGACTAACAAAAAACACCCAAACACTTAATACTCAGCCTCTTTGACTATCAATTCCCTTACCTCTCAAAGATGGCTGATGTCAAATTACTTCAAATAAAGTAAATGGAATTAAATGATAAGAAGTTCTAATCACATCATAAGGGTTCAGTGTATATGGATGAGTCTCATACAGGTTCATATCTGGAAAAGTCACCAGTGGCAGTAACTGTATATGGGTTTCTTCTACTGGCGTGGTTTGACAGCTTCTCACCTCACTTTCCGGGTCTTCTTAGGATGGCTCTGTGGTTTGGGTTCAGTTCGTCTCTTGCCCTCTCCCAGAACCTTCATTGTTCCTCAGTCTCAGCTTCAGTTTCAAAATTGTGAGATCAAGCACTGTAATTTTTCCATGGCAGAATGTGGCCTAGTAAAATGAGTTTCTTGATGTGCACATATGATTCTCTGACTCCTCTAATAATTCTGAGATATGAAGCCATTTTTTGCAAGGTCTCCATGCTGTTCTCCTTGTTCATTTTGTCTTTCATATTGAAAGCCAGGGTGGCTTTTGTGGGATGTAAATGTTCCTTCTGACCTTGCACGGTCAATCTCTAATTTGTTTTAACAAAGAACAAATCATTAGAACTGTCAGCCAACTGTCTTTTCTCTAGTCACACCTACCTGGCCTGTCATTTTGTACGACTGCTTTTGGAGTTGGAACGATGACTTCATGGCCTCAGGTACTTTTTTGAGGGCTCATCTGTTGATCCCATGTTTTTATATGATACAGTTCTCCAGGTATCCACCTCTTCATCAGGTCCACTTCTCTCCACGAGCCCCATTGCGTTCAAGATGTAGAACATGCTGGGAAGGAGCACAGGAGACCACACTGATACTGTTCCCACGACGGTGCTAAGCAGTCCTTAGTCATTCACTGGGCACCCTCAAAGCAATAGGTTGGAATCAAGTCCAGGTCCAATGACCACTATTTCTCCAACCTTGGGATAGAAGCCATCTGCTTCTTCTCCAATTAGGGCAGTGGTTCTCAATCTTCCTAATGCTGTGACCCTTTAATACAGTTCCTCATCTTGTGGTGACCACCCAACCAGACAATTATTTTCGTTGCTACTTCATAACTGGAATTTTGCTATGTTATGTTGGGTGACACCTATGAAAGGATGGTTTGATCCCCCAAGGGGTCGCAACCCACAGGTTGAGAACCATTGAATTAGGGCCTTTCAGTTTTAAGTACAGGGGAGTGTTTCAGTTCCTTAGACCAGTTAAAAGTGAGTTTAAAGTCCAGTTCACTTGGGGACGTTTCCAATTTGGGTTCTTCTGATATGATGTGTGAAAGTTATTATTCACTTAAAAAAAACATAGTCTAATATCCCAGTTATCTACCACTTTGTTTGGGTCATCATGGACTGGATAAAAACTAGGTAAAAAATGCCTAGTTAGGAACATAATACCGGTCATATTTTCCCTTTGGGGTCAATATAAGTAATATTAAGCATTCTTCTCAATGATGGGTTACCCCCACCCCCCACACGCACCAATTTACCTAACATCAGAAGTGATGCAGACAGGTCCCTCTCTCCTCTTGAACTGAGCTTCCGAAAAGGTTCATGAATTACTCTTTTAGAAATGCCTATTCATTTGCAATGGCCAAGGGACACTGTTGTTGTAAGGCGAGAATTGAGAGTCTCCCTCTCCCCACGACATGGGGGACAAACCCCATATTGAGTGAGGCCACCTCTCTTGTGGTGGTTTTTAAGATGTTAAAATAAGGAGGTGATATAAGAAGCCCTGATGGTTTAGGAGCTACGTGTTGGGCTGCTAACTGCAAGGTCATCAGTTCAAAACCACCAAAACATGGTTCTCTACTCCCACAAAGAGTTACAGTCTCAGAAACTTACATGGGCATTTCTACCCTGTCCTTTAGGGCACTATGCATTGGGATCAACTTGATGACAGTGAGTTTCAATTGGCTTATGGAACTAGGCAGACACACTACCTCTTTGTTTAAGGGACCATGTTAGAAGATTACATGACATGAGCTCAGAAGTCTGCCTTTGTCTTGGGTTTTAGTCTTACAGTAGTAGACTCATACACTTGTTTCCCTTTTGTAGTTGATTAACTCTATTCAGCAAAATGGTTTCCAGGTCTATCCATGTTATGAGGCTTTTCATGATTTTAGGACTAACATACACTTACTCTTTTCACTCTCTCTCTGCTTCTTTGTAACATGGGTTTGCCTCCCAGGCATGATTATGTCTTTGTAAATAGCCATTACCAAAAGTATTGCAAATTCTCTAAATTCATGGTTTGTTTAACTAGTGCCCGGTCACCTATGTTTTGAAGTTGTACAAGGTAACAATTCATTTATATAGTCTAGAAAGGTGTCCTACACTTGTATAAATTCCTTTGCTCAACAGTGTTTTAAATCCTATACAATGACTAAAATAATGAATGAGAAAAATGAACTCAATAGAATTACCTTATGTCCCATGGTGATGAGTTATGATGTACTCTGATAAAATGGTAAAGATGTCTCTAAGTGAACCTGGGAAATATAAGCCACAGATCTATGAATGAATTTTGAGCCTTCACTTGATTATAGCTCTCAATAAGGACAAGCAGTTATTGTGAAAGATCCTGTTTGATATTCAGTCTTATAAGAAGATCACTGAAGATATGGGTGATTTAACAAAGTGAAGTGAAGAAAGCACACAGTAACCAGTAATTAGGAAATACAGCTTCTGGGGTCTTAAAGGCTTGTCTCAAAACAAGTAGCAATTCGACTGAAGAGTCAGCCAAGTCCACATGGAAGAAGCACAGTGATGTGATCCAAAGATGTTACATGATAAAATCCAAACCTGAAGGAGGGAACAATAGCAGAACCTAAATTCAAAAGACCCAATTTTCAGAATGTTACTAATGATAGAAGGACAAAATCCATTTGCATGACCCCTATGCACTGGGCTGATAATCTAAAGATCAGCAGTTGAAATCCATCTACCACTCCAGCAGAAAAAGATGAGGCTTTCTACTGCAGTAACAAGTTAGTGTCAGAAACCCTGCCTTATGTGGCAGTCATGAGTCAGAATGGGCTGGATTGCTGTTGTAGTTGTTAAGTGCCATCAAATCCATTCCAACCTATACGGACCTACCTATGCACAACAGAATGAAATGCTGCACATGATCCTTGTAATTATTTCTATGCCTGGGCCCATCATTGCAGCCAAAGTATCAATACATCTCATTAAGGGCCTTCCTTGATTTTGCTGTCCTTCCACTTTACCGCACAAGATGTCTTTCTCTAGGGACTAGTCTCTTTTGACAATAAGTTCAAAATACACAGACCAAGTCTCCCATTCCTGGCTCAAAGTGCACTGGAGAGGTACTTCTTCCAAGACAGATGTTTGTCCTCGTAACAGATGATGACACTTTCAATAATGTTTTCCAGCACCGCAATTCAAACCCATCGTTTCTCCTTCAGTCTTCCTTAATCACTGTCCAACTGTCGTATGAGGCCACTGAAAATACCATGGATTGGGGGAGACACACCTTAGTCTTCAAAGTAACATCCTTGCTCTTTAATACTCTGCAGAAGTCTTGTGCAGCAGATTACCCGATCCAACTTGCCTTTTCATCTCTGAACTGCTGCTTCCATGAGCAGTGGATCTGGATCCAAGCAAGACACAATCCTTGTCAAATTCAAACTTTTCTCCATTTATCATGATGTTACCTACTGACCAAGGTTTGGGCATTTGGGTCTCCTTTACATTGAGTCTGAATCCCTACTGACATCTGGAATCCTTGGTCTTCATCACCAAGTGGTTCAAATGCTCCTCACTTTCAGCAAGCAAGTTATGTCATTAGCATATCACACATCGTTAAAAAGCCTTCCTTTAATCTTGATGCCACATTCTTTTTCTGATAGTCCATTTTATCTGATTATTTGCTCAGCATACAATCTGTACAAGTGTGGTGAGAGGGTACAACCCTGAGGCACACCTATCCTGATTTTTTTTTTTTTTGCTCTAATTTTGCTTGGCATTGGTCTTTTTTATTTATTTATTTATTTATTTAACATTTTATTAGGGGCTCATACAACTGTTATCCCAATCCATACACACATCCATTGTGTAAAGCGCATTTGTACATCGTTTCTCAAAACATTTTCTCTCCATTTAAACCCCCGACATTAGGTCCTCATTTACCTATCCTCATTTTTAAACCATGCTACAGAATCAATATTAGTGAGGGTTTATTTGGTTGATTGTGCTGATGGAACACTTCTTAATATGAATGACCCATTGAATTTTATAGCATGTTAATTATATCTCAATAAAACTATTAATAAAAACCAAACCAAACCAAGAAAGAGTCAGTAGCAACTTTTTATTTAGGTCTCAGGTGGAATTGTGTGGAGGAGCACATGATTGGTATAGAGACTGGCGCCGATGGATACTTGCTGGGTGATTTCCTTCTCTTTATGCTTATTTTACTCTAAATAATAACAACATTTTAAAAAAACATGCATTGCTATATGCTTTCGCTTTTATTTCTGTTCTATGCATACATATATATATATACCTTTAGTTATGTAAATAAGTGCATACTCTTTTTCTCGATCTTATGCTATTTAAAAATCATTATTTATACTTTCCCTAGGTTCAGCATGGTGTGACATACAAAGTAAAACCTAGCATTGTCAAACAAAAGTGCTATTTGCCAAAGAGAAACAGAAATATGCTGCTCCCGCCACAGCAGCATGCCCCGAAAGTCGAGAGGCGCTTATACAATTACACAAAAGGATAGCTAAAATGCACACACATTTCTCAGTACATGGAGATATGAAATGGTTATTAAAAGTAGTCGCTCGCTTGAATGGAATTATGCATGCACACAGAAGAAATACAATGGACATAAAATGGCAAATGACAGCTGAGGGTGAGAATGGAAAATATGTTGGTGCGCCTTAGCCAATGAAGATAAAAGACAGAGATTCCACGCTGTCGTGAGCATCAGTGGAGGAGAAAGTCCACATGATTTAAATCTGTTTTTTGGCAGGCGCTAAAAGCAAGCCCCGCACAAAGCAGTGTATGCTCTACAGAGCAGGTCCTTCGAGCGCCCTGTTTCCTTGATTTCCTCCTGTGCATTCCAGATTCAGTGGCCGGGACCTGGACATGTTGCTCTAGGACAGAAATGGGACACAGCTGTGCAGTCTATTGATGCATAGAAAGTGCTCTAGAAATATTCATTCACCCCAGGACCCCAGGCCAGCACTGTGGCCTACGGAAAGGTCTGGATGTCACAAACCGGCTGACCAAATTTCACTAACTAGGTCTGAGAAAGTGCTGGATAATGGAAAGAAGGCTTGATTTCTATTCACTGTGAGCTGTGGCCCCTGGCGTATTTCAGGCACTCTCCCAATCAACGTTTCTTCAGCGTTCAGTGGTGGTTTATTACTCTGCTCTGTCCTGAGGGATACATGTCCGCTCTGTAAGGGTCTCTGGTGGTGCAGCGGGTTAAGTGTGGAACTGCTAACCCCAAGGTCGGTGGTTCAATGAGTCAAACCCGGTGAGAGGTGGAGCTGTCTGCAGCAGTAAAGATTTAGTTTCCTTAACCCTATGGGGTATTCAGGGACCAGATGGTGCAGTGGTTACAAATAAGGCAGCAATGTGCATGGTGGGCAGTTTGAAGCCACCAGCAGCTCTGCGGGAAAAAGACCTGGCTTTCTACTCCCCAAACAGTTTCAGTCTCAGAAACCCAGAGCCGGTCACTCAATGGCAGCAAGCCTGTTTGTTTTATATTATTTTTTTAGGGAGAAGTTATACTCTGTCCTAGAAGGTCACAAGGGGTTAGAATCCTCTTGGTAGCAGTGGGATTGAATTTGGGCAAAGGATTTTGTAGATTTCCTGGAATTTCCTGAGTTGTCAGTAAAGGTTAGCGGGTCATGGTGGTTGGGTGCGGAATATTTACCTTTATGTAAATGACTCTAGTAAATGTGTCACCTGGTAGGGGAGGCTTGTAGGCTGCTGTGATGCGGAACTTGCCTCAGTAAAACTTCCATATATTGATGGACAACTTATATTTTGATAAAATTTCAATTCTTCTACATTAAAATTGTTCCTTCCTCCCTCATTTACTAATACTGTCTTCGCTGCATAAAAATATGTTGGATAAATGAATAAATGATCAGTTCCCTCCCATATCTCCCTTCCTCTCATGTGGCCCCATTCCCTTGTTGCTCATGTGTTGCATGTATAGTGAGGTAGGCACTGTGGTTGTATCTGAAACTAATGTACAATAAGTAGCATGCACAGGGACTTTTTGTTTCTTAAACTAGATCTTTGTAGCTATAAGCAGGAAAAAAAACTTTCCACATTGTTGCTGTTACTCAAAGGTCCCTTATATGAAAATTCATTATTCAGAGTATTATTTCCTGCTCTATGTGCTTTAGATTGCCTGCCTCAGTGATACACTGCTCTGAGGATAATGTGCTGAATTTGCCCTTTTGAAAGAAAAGTAAATTCCAGAATGTGCTGAGATGAAAATACATCTATTCTTCACTCGTCCTCCCGCCACTTTTGGACAAAAGCATGGTCATCATGGTATTTCTATACATTTTTATACATCGTGGTATCTTATACATTACTCCTGAGTACATTAGTTTCAGATATAACCACAGTACCAGCCTCACTATGCATGCAACACACGAGCAACTAGGGAATGGGGTCACATGAGAGGAAGGGAGATATGGGAAGGAACTGATAATTTATTCATTTATCCAACATATTTTTATGCAAGGAAGACAGTAAATGCAACATTTGACTGTTTCACCCATGAGAAAGTGTCTTCTTTGTCATTGCTGGATTACATTAAAAAATTAGACATTGTATTTTACTTACTCCAAATGTACAGCGTAACTGCTAATAAATCCAATCACTGAGATTTAGCTTAACATTCTAGCAGTGTCCACCGTGTTAAATTGCTAGTCAACACATTTAAATGTGTGTTAAAATGCTATTTTATAGAATAGCTAATTACATGAAGAATAAAGTCCATGAAACCCAGTTTGGAAATTATTGAGTGAGCCATAGACTATCTACCATCCTGCAGATTTTTATGACTGATGTTCCTAGGATCACAGATTGGGGTTATGTTGGAATTAGTACAGGCCTCGAGTCTGCTACTTTCAGTGAGCTGTGGCCACAACAGTGTCAAGGGTTGTGAACCCAGCTTGATCTCCTATGTGAAAGGCCCATCAGTGTGGTCAAGCTTCTTCCTGGTGTACCTTGAGTTATATCTGAGAGAAATGCATTGCGTTTTACATATGTTTGTTGTGGTAGTCATATAATCTGTTGTCAATTGGAGAGGATTAAGAATGAAGGGGTGGAGTTTAACCTGTCAATCAGATTGAAGCTTGATTACCTCCTTTGGAAGCGCTAAGGAAATAAATAGCTCACTCCACATGGGACACAGACTCACTCCCTGGGAGATATTGCAGCTGCCAACACTCATGGAACTACACTAGTGCCCTGAGCTGGAGGAGCCATGGGGAGACCCACGCCAGTGCTGAGATGCTGACAACGCCACTGGATCCACAGGATTTCCCACCCACTGGCCTGTGATTTTCCTGCATTCAGCATCATTTCATGTATTGCACAAGTATGAAGAGGACTTTATAGATCGGTATTGGACATATAGGCTAATATCAGACTTATGGACTTGATTTGGACTGGGCTGGAATGTTGTCTTAATGTACAATTACTTTTTATATAAAGCTCTTTCTTATACCCACGAGTCTCGCTGAATTTGTTTTTCTAGTCTACCTGGACTAACTAACACAGGGAGCATCACAGAATGTCAGTTTGTTAGAACAAAGTGTTCTTGTATTGAGGGATGGTATGAGCAGAGGCTAAACGTCTGTCCACTACCTCAGTGTATTGCCATATGAATATATGTACATAGGCCAATACAGTATATCAGGATGTTAAATAGGTAAAAATGAAAATTGAAGATTTCTTTATTTTATGCCCAGTAATCTTAAATACAGTTTTCTTTCCTATCACATTATTTGTGGTAGGACAGACAAAATCCCAGAATCCAGTGCATCTCTGTGCCTACTTTTTCACCACTGGAGTGATTCCTCAGTTGTTAGGAGGAGCTATCTTGGCCCAGGCATCCTATAATAGACAATTGAACTCACAATTCTGGATGATTATAAGGCCTATTTCAGAAAATTTTATCGGGAAAAAAAATTAAAAGCTGCATAATTATCTTTGGTTATGATGTATTTTTACTATATCCTTTTAAAACAACCCCCTTTCAACCTTATATTTTAATGATCCTTAGTGAGTTTTTAAACTTTGCTAGTTTCAGCATAAAGTCTAATATGCTTAAAGTTATTTTGTGTAAAATCCCTAATTGCATACCATAGCTATACCACCTTTAACAATGGTACATGTGTAAAAGTTATTATTAACACATTTTCAGATGAAAAGGACCAGGAATACACCAAACTTCATGCATCCTTTGCAAATCCTGAGTCCTTTTTGAATTTCAACAATTCTGAGCTTAATTGGGTTGAAAAGGGGAACTTATATATTAATATCTGACATCAAATACATTTTATTATTTGTACAATTTAGTGATTTCTTATCAGAATCTGAAAATACACGAGGTTCATAGAGTCATCTCCTTCCCAGGAAAAGATTCATAGTACAATTAGTTCATATTTTATTAGAGCACCCACATGCAAAACCCAGTTTCAGTCCTGTACATAATAGAAAAGCTAACTGGTGCTTAGTTAGTCAAAAACAGTATTTTGAATACAAAATTGGCATTCTAGTTGATTAAATTAATTTGATAATCACTGGCACAATCAGTTAATACTAGACCACTACCTGAAAGATTAGAGGTTTGAACCCACCCAGACGTACCTCTGAAGATCAGCAACTTCTGAAAGGTGCTAGCTGTGTGGAACAGTTCTTGTCCACACTCACGGGGATGCCAGGAGTCAGAATTGATTCAGTTACAACCCACAATAACAACAACAAATCAAATTGAGTAACGACTTTTATTTATGTTTTTCACTCAGTAGGCATTTACTAAGCACCTATAACTAAAAATTGTCTATATGGGCTAAAGTATAATGAATCAATGAGTTCGTTTTTGAGGGATTAACAGTCTATAAATAAATAATCAAAATTAAAATGAACTATTATTTGAACAGTGTACCCACGGCCATAGAATAGATTCCAACCCATACCAATCCTAGAGGATAGCGTAACATGCTCCTGAAGGTATTCGAGGCTGTAAATCTTTACAGAAGGAGAATGCCTGACCTTTCCCTTAAAGTGCAGCTGGTAACTCCAAACAGTTGACCTGCCAGCCAGTTAGTATCCCACTGCTCAACCCATGGTGCCAGCAAATCACCTTCATACATGTTATAGTGACCACAAAAGCAGAGCATTATGAGAACCAAGGTTAGGTAATTAGAGTGTTTAGAAGAATTGCAGATAATTCTTTCTTAGTTACTGAGAACATGATAAGCAAACTTATCCCTTGTACATTTAAAACAAAGTGACCATTTGCGGAAATGGCATGGGACCATGTTTCTCCTTCTCCTGAGAAACCCACTCCCCACCAGTCCAAGACCTAATTGTTGCTACTCAGTAATCAGACATGCTTCCACCTTCCAACTTTCTTTATTGGTTTCTGACATCAACCATTCATCCCGGGCACTCAGTTTCTCTGTTGGGTTCAGTAATCCATTGCAATGAGCATGAAAAACTCAGACAAAGCTCATCGTGATGGGTTTTATTAGAGAACAGGACAAATTACCACAAGTTAGGAACAGAGAATACTAAGGATGCAATGCTTCTGCCTGAAGCAGTGCCTCTTCTCAGCCATGATAGTCCATCAATAATGTGGTTTCTCAGTAATGTGATCACCTGTCCCTGCCCTGCTCAAGTCAGTTTTACAAAGCACCTATGGGACTGATCAATGCCCAAAGGTGACCCTACTCCACTAGCCAGAGTTTGGCCTGATCATTCATAGCTTTACTAGTTCATTGAGTGGGAAGCCCACTGCTCTGTCTCATGGTACTGGGCTGGCCATGCTCTGCTGTCTTATGGGCTTGTGCTGTAGCCTCTGCTCTCTCTGCCACCTCAGGTAAGGATCTCACTTGTGCTCTGCTGGTAGCTCTCCTTTCTTGGTGATTGTGGGATTCCTTGTTTCTGCTTCTGAGATGGCTTTTTTTTATATCAAGCAGACTGACAAAACTGACCAGTACCTGAGTTAGAATATTCTATACCTTGTTCTCACGCCTCTATACAAAGCTGGGAGACACTGTATTCAGAAAACTTAGTCAATTTCACCAGCATCAATACTGCATGAGACCACTATTATATATATATATATATATAATTTAAATGGTTTTCACACCAAAAGAAGCAGAGGGAAAGGTAATGGTGACCTGGGCATTTCTAAAAATGAATTGAGAAATATCACTGTGTTTTACATCCTTTTTGCTATATGTTCATATGCCATAATGAAATAAATAAAAATTTACAAAGAAGTGCACAGATACTGACAATGAGTTCAAGGCCCCAAGGGTGGGGCTCTTCAGGGTTCCGACACCAGCACTTTGGTAATCTGGTTTGGGTAGATGGGCCCCGTCTATCGGCACTGCAGCCATCTGAGCACAAGGAAAGACAGAAGGTCCTGTCTGAAGGATGGACGTGTGACTGGGGGATTTGGTTGCCCAAATCAAAGGGCAGTACTGACCGATATACAATAACTCATTATTATGTCATTGCTATACAACAATTTTCAGCCTTCAAAAATCTATGGATTAGTGAAAGAGCTGAGGACTTCAGCCAGTCTGACTTTATATGGCTTTCAGAAATACACCTGTCTCAAGGCAAGCATCACACTTTCCCCAGAATGAGGACATGAACCTAAAGAAAAATTCAAAGCTTTTCTCCCTTTGTTCGGAATATAGAATTATGTGGAAATTGTGAAACCTCTTTGAGCCTCACTTTGTCACTTCTGTAATGAGGATTCAAAATTCTTATCTATTTTGCATACCATTTGAGTAAAAATGGGATAATGTACATTAAAATGTGTTATAAAGGATGATTCATGCAAAGACTAAGATTTGTCTTAGCTCTCTTCCCGCACCAGAACTAAAATGAAAGTTTTATAAAAGGTATTCATGTGTAGGAAGTACTATTCCTTCTGCTCCTTTGGCATCCCATCGGGAAGGTGGCTTCTCATAGCAAAGACCTTCACCCAGTTGGCAGTGTCTTCCCCATCCCAACAGTCCCCACCTGCTCCTTCCAACCTCATTCCTGTTAACCTCGTCTGTGCTACTTGCTCTGATTTGATGGAGAAAATTACTCTCCTTAAGTCTCAGCTACTCATGTAACACGAGAAAGCCTTAGTTAGGGCTCTGTAGAGAAAGAGAACCAATCAGAATAGCATGCATTATGGAACAGCAATTAGTTTCTTGTTCATCCAAACTATTGACCTAGCGAGCTTGACATGTAAAATTAACTGTCACAGGAATTATGAATATATACAGCACAGGGCAGGGGGACTTTAAGGATGATAATGGTATAATTTTAAAACAGTGACGTAACTGCCACAAGGTAAGCTCCATCAATGGTAGATGATACAATTGAGTCCTCTCTCTCTCTCCCTCTCTTTCTTAGGAAAAAAATTTAAGTTAGCTTTCACAGGAAGTAAATAAGGAGAATATCTTACAGCTGTATTTTCTCTGCTCTATTGTAGAAAAAGCCTGAGGAAATGTGCTTCTTTTCTGTGTGTCCATTCCAATGCTAGTCTAAATATTTTCTGGTTCCTCTGTAGCATAACTCTATTCTCTCTCTTGCCTTCAAGGATAAAAATTCAGTGTTCATAAAATCTGTTAGAAAATTATCTGAAAACAACATTTTGCCACTGTGGGTTTGATGCAATTTCGTCACCAGACTGATAGGACGTGCGCAGTACATTCAGGGGTCAGCGCAGTTTCCCAGCTGTCTGAGTAGGAGTACTAGCATTGGAACATGGGGAACATGGATCAACAGCCACAATTTCTATGTGTCCTTAGGAAATGTGCCTTATTTCCCAGAATGCTCTTAATATTTGAACAAGAAGTGAAAGGTAAGTACAGAGGGGTTTCTCTGTGACACTAAATCAAAGTACTAGTGAAAACACCAGGCTCTGAAAGGGTTTTCTTGTGCCATATAAAAATGAATTATTAGTGCCATGGAAAAAATATGCTTCTATCCTTAGCAACAATAAGAGCTAACAATCAAACTGTAATAAAGATAATAGAGTGTATGTCTATGCTGGCGTTAAGGAAACAAAAGTGTTTACAAAAAAGAATGTCTTGTTTCAAACTTGTTATTTGATAGTTACAATTTGTAAAATAAATTCCAGAGGTCTTTATTAAGTTAGAAATCTTCACAATAAAATATAAGGTTCATTTCAAGATATAGAAAAGAATCTTATTAAATTCATATGTAATCTTTGAGTTTGAGAATTTGACACGTATATAATCTTAAAATTATATTCTAGAACCAAAACATTTGTAAAGAGCTACTTAATACAGAATTAAGAAGTTGATGTTGTTTGAGCAGTGATTTAACACAAAGCCTTGCAGAATCAGTATCTAGTAAAAAAATAAAAGCAGCTCGTCTTTGGACAGCAGATAACACCCAGGAATATTGGAGTGATTGGGGAAAGTATAACCTTACCAAACTTACTATCATGATTCTAACTACTGAAGCTATCCATAGGAGCTTCCAATAAAGTGGATTGATGAGTCTTGGGAAGTGTAACTCGCTTAATCAAATTTTTAAAATTAAAAAAAATAGTGACACACACATGTTTATACACACACATACAAAATTCTGAACTAACTAGGATAAAATAGGTCTAGTTATTGTCCACAGGTCTAGTGTATATCAATACATTCTAATTATATTATATATGTTTATCAATATATTCAGACTAGTATAAGCAACTTATATTTATATTACATTTATATATACAATTTTCATTAGTGTTAGTTAGATACATATATCTAACCAAACAAATTCCCTACTATAATTGCATACAGATTTATTTTATTGTAGTAACTTCTCTTCTTTTGATTTACTCAGCCCTCACCACAATCACTTTCAGCATCTTCACTTCATCCCTCACCACAGGAGTAAGTGATGTATGTCAACAAATTACATATACTCTGGCGTGTATATACTAGGGCAGTTAAAAAATGGAATTAACATATAATGGAAAATTTCCATGAACTTTTCAAGCACCCTCATGTGTATAAGTACACTGCCACCAAGTTAATTCTAATGCAGCGAATGTACTTAGGGTTGCCAAGCACATAAATCTTGGGGCCGACAGCCTCATCTTGAGCTCACTGAGCAACAGGTGTGTTTCAACTGCTGACCTGTGGTCAGCAACTCAGTGGCTAACCCACTGTGCCCACAGGGCTCCTTTCATACATGTTGTATGCTCGGTGAGGTGTCCTTGTGTTGGTGCCCATTCATAGTGATCCTAGGTACAACCCATCCTCATGACTGTTCTTCGGCTTCAATCGATCCATGCAGTCACCGAGTCTATCCATCTTGTCAGTCTTCCACGTTTTCACTACCCCTCTACTTTATCCAGCATGATGGCTGCACGCCTCCAGACACAGGTAGCTGTCTTCTGACTGGGAGACCGTCTCGACATCCCTGTCTCTCAGGAGCATTTTGGCTGCACTTCTTTAGAGACAGATTTGTTGGTGCTTTTGGTCGTTTCAATAGTCTTCACGACACAATAGTTCACATGCATCAATTTTCCTTCAGTCTTCCATATTCAATACCTGACTTTCACGTTTATATGAGGCTATTGAGAATGTTACGGCTTGGGTCATGCAAAGTAAAATCCTTATTTTTCAACAAGTTGATTAAAGAGCTCTTGTGCAAAGGATTTACCTAATGTGATGCCGTCCTCTGTTCTCTTGATTGCTGCTTCCGTGAGCATTGATTATGGATCCAAGCAAGATAAAATCATGGATAACTTCAATCTTTTTTCTGTTTTCACTTATTTATTTATAATCATTTTCTTGGGGGCTCATACAATTCTTATCACAATCCATACATACGTCCATTGTGTCAAGCACATTTGTACATTTGTTGCTTTTCTGTTTTTTATCATTTTATTGGGGGCTCATACAGCTCTTATTGCAATTCATCCATCCATCCATTGTGTCAAGCACATCTGTATAGGTTACCATCATTTTCAAAACATTTTCTTTCTACTTGAGCTCTTGATAACAGCTCATTTTGTCCCTCCCTCCCTGACTGTCCATCCTTCATGAACCCTTGATAATTTATAACTTTTTTTTCATGCCTTACACTGACCAATGTCTCCCTTCACCCACTTTTCTGTAGTCCATCCCCCTGGGAGGGGGTTATAAATAGATCATTGTGATTAGTTCCCCCTTTATCCCTCCACCTTCCTCTTCCCCTCCTGGTATTGCTGCTCTCATTATTGGTGCTGAGGAGTTTATCTGTCTTGGACTCCCTGTGTTTCCAGCTCTTATCTGTACCAGGGTACATGCTCTGGTCTAGCAGGATTGGTAAGGTCGTGACAGTGGGGGAGGGCAGGGAAGGGATTAAAGAACTAGAGGGAATATATGTGTTTCATTGATGCTATACTGCACCTTGACTGGTTCGTCTCTTCCTTGTGACCCTTCTGTAAGGAGATGTCCAATTGTCTACTGATGGGCTTTGAGTCTCCAATCTGCACTCCCCCTCATTCACATTGATATGATTTTTTGTTCTGGGTCTTTGATGCCTTATACCTGATCCCATCAAAACCTCGTGATCGCATAGGCTGGTGTGCTTCATCCATGTGGACTTTGTCACTTCTCAGCTGATGGCCACTTGTTTATCTTCAAGCCTGTAAGACCCAAGACACTATAGATTTTGATAACTGGCCACCATCAGCTTTCTTGACTACATTTACTTATGCACCCATTTTGTCTTCAGAGATCATGTTGGGAAGGTGAGCATCACGGAATGTCATGTTATTAGAACAAAGTGTTCTTGCATTAAGGGATTACTTGAGTAGAGGCCCAATATCCATCTCCTTAATACCTTAATCTTTAACATATAAATATATGTACATAGATCTATTTCCCTATTGTTATATATAGATATATTTATATATGTATATGCCTGTATTTAGACCTCTATAAATGTCCTTTGTCTCATAGCTCTTTCCTTTATTTCCTTTTACTTTCCTTTTGTCCCACTATCATGCTCAGGCTTCATTCATGTTTCAGTAATTGCTCTCAGCTACATTGCCCTTGATCAAACCCCACCAAACATCTTATACCCTCCTCACCATCCATCTTAGAACACTTGTTGTTCCCATGTCCCTAGGTTGATGGTTACCTACTGGTTGAGTTGCTAAAGTTTTTTTATTCTTTACCTGGAATTTTAATCCTTATTGAAGGCTGCAGTCTTTGAACTTCATCAGAAAGTTCTTCAAATAATCCTTAATTCAGCAAGTTTGTGTCACCTAAACACCTCAGGTTGTTAATCAGCCTTCCTCCAATCCTGATGTCACATTATTTTTCAGATGGCCAGTTTCTCTGATAACATGTTCAGTTTATGGATTGAATGAGTAATTGAGAAGATCCAAACCTGAAGCATATTTCCCCTGATTTTAAACCAGGCAGTATGATCTTGTTCTTTCCACAAACTGCTTCTTGATCCATTTACAAGTTCAGCATGAGCCCAATGTAGTTTTCTAATTCCCATTCTCCTCAAGGCTATTCATAATTATGGTCTGTACAATCAAATGCCTTAGCATAATTAATAAAACACAAGCAAACATCTTCTGGTATTCTCTGCTTTCAGTCAAGAGCTATCTTACATCAGCAATGATAGACCTTGTTCAACATGCTCTTCTGAATCTACCATCTATGTTTCTCAGTATATGAAACCCAGAATGGATGCAGTTCTAGAGACAATAACTAGAATAAATGCTCCTGGGGGACATGGCAAGGGAAGTGGGGTGGATAATGGGGCGATGATAGCAGGAATTACAAAAAGGAAGAAAATGTTTTGAAACTGACTGTGGTACTGATTGTACAAAAATGCTTGGTATAATTGAACTCTATAATGGTATTATTTCTGTATTAGGTCCTAATAAAATACTTTGGAGTGAAAAATGATAATTCATAAATTTTTATGTAAAAATCAATATTTTTTGTGTATCCTTAAAAAAAGAACAAAGTATATGCTTTGGGAAGGATTGAAGCCTTTGGAAAGGTTACATATACATATATATATGTATATGTACATACATGTACATATGTGATATATATATCACATACAAAAGTAAGTAAAAATATTTCCAGTTCATACATGCCTCTATGATCAGTGGATTACTGAGCACATGTTTTCTCAGTAACATACTGTCTTATTCTCATGTAGTTGATTCAAATGAAAAAAGGAATTTTATTTGCCATGGAAAAAATAATTTTGAGGTTAGGGATAATATAAAACATTTAACAAAACTCAAGTAAACCTCTTGCAAATTATTGGAGTTTTAAACAAGGCTGTAGGTATGGTGTCCCACATGAAACATCAATTCTAGATCAATCAAGCATTTTAAGGCAGGTCAGGATGACCTTGGAGAAAGCCAAGAGAGGGAAGATTGTCAATCTAGTCAAAGGAAGAAATTGTATCTGAAATGCATAAACTGATGGGAGAAGTCCATAGAATTAATATTGATGTGATAGTACTGAAATTGGATTTCTCACAGTTTGGAATTTACAATTGTATGCAAACATCTTGGCCCTAGCAAGCTTGCTGCTGGATGGATGTCAAAGCATAGATAAGCACCCGGGGCAGGGAAATTCTTTTTTTCCAAGGGCTATTTGTATATTGCTAAAATAATTTTCAGTCTATGCTGGTCAAACGTTTAATACTAGTGCACCCATAATGTGATGGATGGCATATGATGTTGGATGGTATTGATGATTTTGCAGGCCTTTACAGCCTGAGAGCCTGCTGATCCCACTCCTGATAGCTCGATGGGCTGATCCTTCCATCAATCTTTCAAACAAGATGGAATTCAATGAAGATGAGTTTATGAAATTAATTATAACTAGAGACAAACCTTAGGTTTCCCAGCATGGCCCCGAAAGCAAAATCTCATTAAAATAGTTGTTTCTAAGGTGATAACCTGGGCCAGAAAACGTTGTAAAAAAGAAAAAGAAAAGAGAAAGAAAATTGCCCTGGTGAGAAAAAGGTAAGGTAAAGTCTATGGTGGAATCTTCTTTTTCCCCATTATGATAATGTATCTTTGGAAAGACTTACCATCCACCTACAGCCTTGATCTTGTTGCTTCAGACTTCTTTTTGTTACTGATTTTAAATAAACAAACAAATAAATATATAAATGAACAAACAAATAAATGCATTTCAAAGCAACAGCATATTTGTCTTTCAAGGATCCCCAAACTGATGTTTTGACCTGATAATATTAGAAGAACATGGGATTCTTTGGGGGAAGGTTCGGGAGAGAAAAGCCATGCCTCCAGAATGTTAAGGTCAAAGGGAGAATGAGTTGAGAATTAATAGATTCACCTTTTGATGTTTTTATTTAATAAAGGTTACTATGATTTTATTGCAACACATAATAGCATTTATAAGTATAGTTTTCATCATAATATTGTACACATACAAACATGAAAGGTCTTCGAAAGATTTGTGGAAGGAAAAGTTTAATTATTTTTTATGATGCAGTTTTCTCATAAATTTTAAAAGCTCCAATGATTTGCAAAGATGTTTACTTAAGTCTTGTTAAAAATGGACATTTGAGGGAGGAGGGGGAAGGGAGGGGAAAAATGTGGAGCTGATATCAAGGGCTCAGGTAGAAAGAAAATGTTTTGAGAATGATGATGGCAACAAATGCACAAATGTGCTTGACACAATGGATGGATGTATGGATTGTGATCAGAGTTGTATGAGTCCCCAATAAAATGATTTTTTTAAAAATTCTATAATCAGAAAATATTGATATTATCCCTAACCTCAAAATCATACATGAATACATACTCACTGTTGTTGTTTGAATTCATAGTGACTCTATTAAAATTGAACTCACTATGGCCCAGTCCTCTGCCATTCTTACAGTGATTTTCTGTGAGCCTATTGTTATAGCCACTACGTCAATCAGTCTCATTGGAAGACCTCCTCTTTTTCACAGATCAACTACTTTACCAAGTATAATATCCTTTTTGGGGACTGGTATCTCCTGATAACACTTTCAATCTCCTGATAACACTTTCATAAGATGTGAGATGAAAAATCACCATCCTGGACTCTAAGGAACATTTAGGCTGTACATTTTTCAAGACAGGCTTCTATGTTCTTTTGGAAGTCCACGGTCCTTTCAATATTCCTTGCCTAAAGTCAGACTCTCAATTCTACTCGATTCTTCCTTAATTTTTGTCCGACTTTCCCATGCACATCAGTGCACCTTGTTCTTCATAAAAACATCTCTGTTCTTTAACCTTTGAAAGTGGCTGTTTTCAACAGATGCACTCAGTACTTCTTTTCTCAGAGTCATTAATTCTTTCTTGTTTTTCAAAATGAGATAATGTTATATGAATGAGATGATATGGCATAAACATGGAAAAATCTTGTTTTCAGGACTTCTTGGAGCTCAATTTTCATGTGGGTGACTGCAACTTGACATTCAGATTATCTCTGGTTAGTAGATTTGCACTATATTTTTAAAAAGTTCCCTTACCACTTTGCATATTAATATAAAGAATATATATTGATGTCACATATATAACACGCACATTATATTTATATGTGCACACATATATTTACTATCATATATATATATTCTGACATCAATTCTCGGCAGTGAAATTGTAGAGTCAAAAAAAATGTTCAATTTGTACTTTTGTGGATGTTGCTAAATATTGTCTAAGAACTTTGTAATAGTTTCCAAATCTGTCATTCTATACAAGGGGATTCGTTTGTAGCACCACTGACACTAATGTGTATTAAACATTTTTTAAAAATTAGGAGTTTCTAAAACATAAATATAAATTACGGTTACTTTGATATGCAGTTTTCCTGACTACTAAGTATTTTGGATTTTGAAAATAATATGTATATGTCAACAAACTATGAAGAGCCTGGGAAGAATGGGGACTCTTGAACACTTCATTGTGCTCGTGCAAAACTTGTACATGGATCAAGAGGCAGTTGTTCAACCAGAATAAAAGAATACTGTATGTTTTAAAATCAGGAAAGGTGTATGTCATGGCTGTATTCTCTCAACATAATTATTCAATCTGTTGCTGAGTAAATAGTAAAAAGAGATGAATTATATAAAGAATAATCAGCATCAGGATTGAAGGAAGTTTTATTAAAAGCCTGTGATACACAGATTCCACATTCTTACATGCTCAAAGTGTGGGGGACGCAAATCACTTGCTGATGTGGAACAAGGATTGCAGCCTTCAGTATGGATTACAGCTTTATGTAAAGAGCATTAAAATCCTTTTAACTAGTCTCGTAGACAGTGTTACGATAAATAGAGAAAAGATTGACGTTGTCAAGGATTTTGTCTTTCTTGCATCCAGAATCAAAGCGATCTTTGTTTCATGCTTCTTGCACAGAAGCAGCAGTCAAAAAGCAAAAGACACATTGCATTGGGTAAATATACCGCACACTCCTTCTTAAAATAGTGCAAAGCAAGAAACATTACTTAAGAACTAAGGTGTGAAAAAATACAAGCACTAAGGTGTGCCTGGCCAATGCCATGGTAGTTTCAATGGCCTCATAAGTTCATGAAAGTTGGACATTGAATAAGGAAAACTGAAGAAGAATCGATGCCTTTGAATTGTGATGCTGGCAAAGATTATTGAAAGTACCATGCGCTGCTTGCTATAAAGACAAGAAAAAAAACCCACAAACACAAACAACTCTATTTGAAGTATCTTCATTTCCCCCACTGATCTCCTTCTTGCTATGTTTTTTCCCCCTGTACACCCACGTTAACATGTTTTTAGATATTTTATAGTAGAAATTTTAACAAGAATATACAAATTATTATTTTTATTTCCAATGGTATTAGCAGTTATTTTATTATCTTATTTTCTTTCATTTTCCTAATCTAAAAGGTACCACATAAACTAATAAAAATGGCTATGCAAGAAGTTCATAGAAGGCCAACAGAATTGCCCCTAAAAGGAATTCACCTTGATATATAATAATCAAACTTTCTAATATTAATGATAAAGAAACAACCCTGAAAACTTCACCATAAAACAGCAATTATTTACAAAGGCTAAGTGATCAAGATAAGTTTAGATTTTTCTACCAAAATCACTCATGCTAGAAGACAATGGAATGATATATTCAATATCCAGCAAAATTATACATGAAATATCTGAGAAATAAAAACATTTACAGACAAGGAAAACCTAAAGGAAATTATGAAAACACAAACAACTTTTCAAGAAATATTAAAAGAAATTCTATGGACAGAAAATCTATAACAATAATAGAAAAGAATTTTAAATACTAGAAAATACATTTTTATGGAGAAAATGTTCTATTGAAGCAATACTCAAAGTTAAATGGAGCTAAGTAAATTAAAATAAATAATCACAGATAACATTCCACTATAAAGATAATAATAAGCAAGCAAATAAATAAGAGCAGAGGGGAAAGGGTAGATAAATACTTGCACAGAGAAGATATTGAATTATTCACAAAATGCAACAAACTACTTGGAAATTGCAAAGGAAACCACAAAACAAACAACCTACAAAGAAAATATTAAAACTTCAACAAAACCAGTGAAATGAAGACAGTATGAACTAGACAAAAAATATATATAAAACAAACTAAAAAAAAGGCAAAGGACACAATAAAAACCAATGAAAACAAAAAAAGAACACAATAAGAACACAATAAAATGACAACAGGAACACAACACAAAAAATCATCATCAAAACTAAAATGAGTAATACCAGAAAAAATACATATCAAACTGACATAAAAAGTGTAATTATCAATAATAACGCTGAATGTAAAAGGACAGAATTCATCAGTTAAAAGATACAGACTAGAGGACCTAATGTCGGGGGTTTAAATGGAGAGAAAATGTTTTGAGAAACGATGTACAAATGCGCTTTACACAATTGATGTGTGTATGGATTGGGATAACAGTTGTATGATCCCCTAATAAAATGTTAAAAAAAAAAAAAGATACAGACTAATAGAATGTATTTAAAAAAAACCCCACAGGATTCTTTAATATGTTGCTTACAAGAAATGCACCTTAGCCATAATGATAAATGTAGACTAAAAACCAAAGGATGGAAAAAAAATATCAAGCTAGTAGTAGTTAAAAGAAATCTAAAGAAGCAATATTAATCTCAGACTAATAATAATTTATAATCTATCAAATGGTCACGAGGGTGGTGGAGGAGAGAGAGGGAGAAAAAAGAGGAGATGATACCAGGGCTCAATATAAAGTAAATGTCTAGAAAAGAATGATGGCAACATATGTACAAATATGTCTGATACAACTGATGTGTGGACTGTACTAAGAATTGTAAGAGCCCTCAAAAAAATGATAAAAAAAACAGATCTCACATTTCATGACATAATGAGAGACAAAGGCCATTACATAATTATGAAAGCTTTAATTGAACAAGCAACCATAACCAAAATTACTATATATGCAGCAAATGAATGACCATCAAAATACTTTAATCAAATTCTTATAGAAATGAAGGGACAAATAGATCATAATGCCATAATACTAGGAGACCAATCTTTCACTTTCAAGTAAAGATTGATCAACTCAAAAGAAAAATCAACAGATTAAAAAATATTGAATATCGCAATCAATTGCATTTCATAGCTACATATATATAAAACACTTCACCTAACAAAATTAATTTCACTCCTTTTCTAATGCTCACAGAAGCTATTCTAGAACAGACCATATTTTAAGTCATAAAGCAAGCATCAATAAATTTTAAAATATTGAGATAATATAAACCATCTTTTCAGATCTTAACATTGTAAAATTATAGAAGGGAACTGTCTCAACCTAATAAGAGACACATACATGAAATCAATAACCTTACATTGCATGGAGAGAAATTGAAATCATTTCCTTTTCAGATAGGTACTTGGCAAGGTCCCTTTATAACCATTTTTATTTAATATAGCTCTGGAAGTTTTAGCTAGAGCCATAATATATATATATATATATATATATATATATATATATATATATATAAATTAAAAGTATCCATGTAGGCACAGAAGAAATAAAAATCTCATTATTTACAGATGATATGATCCTATATAGAGAAGACCCCAAAGATTCAATTTAAAAATGTTCAAACTAATTGAAAGATTTGGTAGTGTAGCAGGCTATAAGATCAACAAACAGAAATCAGTTGGATTTTTGTATATTAAGCATGCTGATTCAAAAAATTATATCAAAAGAATAATACCATTTACAGTAACTACAGAAAAGATAAAGTATTTAGGAATAAATTTCACCAAAGAAACAAAAAAAAATTATACAAATAAAACTACAAATACTCCTTTGAGAAATCAAATGGAACTTATACACATGGAGCAAGTGGTCACATTTCTCGATAGGCAAATTAAATATTGTGAAAATGTGAATAATACCAAATTAAAATGACAAATTACACATTAATTGGGAAAGACACAGACTTTTCAACAAATGGTGCTGGAAAAACTGGATCTTCACCTGCAAAAGAATGAAACAGGACCCAGATCTCACACCATGTACAAAAGCAAACTCAGTATTGATCAAATACCTGCATTTAAGTCATATAATTACTAAGACCATTGTGGTAGTTAAGGTTTATTGTGCCAACCTGGCTGAGGAACACATGTGGGATTATTTAAAGAGCAGAGAGATAAATGGTTCCTCAAGCTTCACCTGTCTGGTCTCTTGCTCGCCGGTGGTCGAACCAGGGTGCAGCTTCCTTAGCTAGTTCCCTGCTTCAGCTGCCAAGGCTCACTTCTTGAGAGACATCCCTGAGAAGAAGCCACATGGTCCTACCCTGATGCAGCTCTGGGTGCTTGAGCAGCCTTGTAGAGACCCCTGCCACCTCTGAGATGCTCACAACCTTACTGATGCGGCTTTCCTCCTGCATTAGGTGTTGTGTGCTTTGTGTTTGAGGAGGATTTTTTAGATTGATGTCGGACATATGGGTTAATATCAGTCTTATGGGCTTGGACTGGACCAGGTTGGGATGCTTAATGTACAATTACCCTTTATGTAAAAGTCTCTCTTTTAACATATGAGTGTTTATGAATTTTGTTTCTCTAGTCTACCCAGACTAACACAACCATTAATGAAAAAATATGGACCAATTAAGGATAATAAAAGGCATAAGCCCACTAACAAACATAATGAAAAATATCCAATCTGTGGAAGACAAAATAAAGAACTGATGCCTACTAAAAATACAGTTATGCACAACAAAAGACTTCATCCAAAAAGTCATGAGAGAACCCATTGATTGGGAAGAATATCCAATAATAATACATCAGATGAAAGGCTAACCAGAAAACCTATCGAAAACTACATCTTAACAAGAAAAACACATACCATCCAATAGAAATAAAAATGGTCACTAGGCGCAAACAAGCAATTTACCCAAGATGACATCCAGGTGGTCAAAATCCATAGGGAGCAGTTGAGACCCTTAGCCATAATAGGAATGGAAATGAAAACAACAATGAGCTATTACTTCTCACCTACATTTTTTGGCAAAATTCAATGGAACACATAATAGTAAATGCTGGAGAGGATATGGAGAGATAGGAAAACTTTTACATTGCTGGGGGGACTGTAGAATTGTACAGATTCTACACTACACTATGGAAATCAGTATAGCGCGTCTTTCAACAAATGGAAACCCAAGTAGCTCGTGATCTAGCTACCTTTCTACTGGGTATATACTCTACAGAAATTAAGAGTATAATGTAAACAGACATATGTATACTTATGTTCATTGTGGAAAGTCACAGTACCCCAAACATGGAAACAACCCCACACTCTAACTGTAGAGGATTGGATAAACAAGTTCTGGTATATTCATACAATGGAATTTTATTCATCCTTCAAAAACAATAACTCTCTAAAACCCCATATGACAGGTTCAAGACTAGAGAACATTATGCTTCTCTCACTCAATCCATCTGCTAGCTGCCATCCTTTCATGGCTGACTCACACGGGCCTCTTGTCGGTAACCGAGACTATTTACTGGAGTACAAAGCTCAATCTTTCTTCCAAGGAGCTGCTGGTGGTTTCAAACGGACAATCATGAGGACCACCGCCCAATATGTAACCAGTACACCACCAGGGCCCCTGTCAGTCAATGTTAAAAAGATAAATATTTAATATAACCATTGTTACAAGGAAAAAAAAAATCTAAAGAAATGTGGCATATACACCAATAAACAAGACAGATGACTATGATGAGGCCAGGGATGGGTGTGGGAACAGGGTGAGGGAAGGGATGAGTGGGGAATGTGAATAAATAAATAAACATCTAAGAACACCCAAACTCTCCAGGTTCCCTATCCTCAATTTTAAATATTGGACTGACGATTTAAAAGGAGGAAAAGTAAAACTGGGCTTGAAGTCTTTAGTAACATACAAGTTCATTTTAAGCCTAAAATATAAAAAAGAATCCAGTAAAAGCCCTGGGATGTCACCTTTGAGATTAGTTAGTCTGTCACTCATATCCTCTCACTTGCTCATTCTGAACGAATCCAATAGCTGTCTGTGAACTCGTCTACAGAGAGCACCGTCCAGGAAGGGGTTTCGAAAGAACGCTTGCCAATCGCTTGAGAGCCACTGAATCTTACTGACAACGACAGGACTGAGATTGGAATCTGACCATTCTGGATACCATTTGGCTTACCATCTTGTAAAGGATGTTGAACCTGAAGCATTCAGCTTAGCCTGTCCCAAACTCTTGATCTTGACCCCTGGAAACGATGAAAATTTAATTTTATTACGTTGATTTTTTTTTTTTGTAGAACTGCTTTGTGGGTTTCTGAGATTATATCGACTGCCCACCCCCACCCCCACCCCCCAACAATAGTTTTATTGGCACATAATTTACATCTCATACAAATAAATAGTTTAATTGTTTGATCATATCAAGGGGAATTGTACAATCGCCACCACATCTATTTTAGAGCGGTCCTCACCCTCGCACCTTATGGTTGAAACCACCTTTAAAATGGGTTGTTCAATCACAGTCAGTTCCCTCCCACCTCCCACCTTCATTATTTACTCAAGAAATCCCCTTTCCCTCCCTATCACTCTGGGGTGATTTTTAATGCAGTAAAAGATAACTTTTATAAATATACTTCCTTAATTTAGTTCTGGCTTATATGTACTTTTTTGTTTCCTAATTTATTCACATACTTCAAATAGAATTTAACTCTATATTAGAGAACTCTGTGTGAACTGCATTTAAACTATAAATTATTTTTTCATATATGTATATATACACAGGATTATGCAGACTGGGCTTGTGAATGACTTCGGAAATAGTCAGCAATCCTTCCACATGTGAGTTCACTCCTTTGGTATCCGTGTATTTATTTCTTTTCTCTTAGCCAAGATGGGTTTCAGACAACACAACAGTGGGCAAGGGTCAAAGATAGTGACCATCTCTAAGGATAGTTTTCGTATTTTATTATTATTATTATATTGACAGTGTCACTTGCTCTAAATCTTGGAGATTGAGAGTCATATGCAGCTTTTCGCTGAACAGTCAAGTGCCCAGTAGTGTGCGTGTGTGTGTGTGTGTGTGTGTGTGTCCAGTGGTTTTCGTGTCACTATAAAACTTAGTGGATGGTCAAGTCCAACTCATTGCCCATGTCTGTAAATACCTTTGTATTGCTCACAGATACAACCTTTTACTGATTAATTTTCAATAGCTGCTTTCACATTATAATACCAATTTTCTCATTGTGACAGACTGATCATTTGGACACCTAAGATATTTAATAGCTTGGCCTGTACAGAAAGCCTTGGCCAACCCCTGGGATCAAAGGGCAGAAGAGGTATGGAAACCAGCAGTGGGAGGAACATATAAATCCAGTATTCCGTGTGAGAAAAGTACAGAAGATTCAAGAAGACATCAACAAAAGGGGTGGTCCGTTTTTTCAGTTAACTATTCACACCATTGTGCTGTTAAACATATGCACAGAAACCCTCTGATAACACAAAAACATGGGGCATTAAAACAATAGTGTGCATAATTTAATCAGTAATATAGCCTATCACACCAATAATAATATGATTACATAGACCTTATCTCATAGTAATCTATGACAAGATTAGATATGGCTCTATCTGAGTCCTGTCCCCAGAGAATTCAAGGCCGTTACCCATGATTGGACAAGGGGGCACATCTCTTTCCTAAATAATTTCCATGTATGTCCAATCAAAATCTTTGTCATTTTCAACAAACAAGTTGTATCATCTGCAAAGAAGACTTAAAACCTTTGCTGATCATGATCAAGGATTACAGCCTGTAATATGGATTGAAACTCAATGTGAAAAAAAAATTCTCAAGACAAGATCAGTAGGTAACATCAGAAGAAACAGAAAACAGATAATGAGAAATTGTCAAAAGTTTCATCTCGCTTGGATTCATAATAAGTGCCCACTAAGCAGCATTCAAGAGATCAAATAACAATTAGATTAGGTAAATCTGCTGCACAAGACCTATTTAAAGTCTTGAAAAACAAGGATGTTGCTTTGAGACATAAGATGCGACTGATCCAAACCATGGTGTTTTCCGTTGCTTCATAGACGTGTGAATGTTGGACATGGAATAAAGAAGACCAAAGAAAACTTGATGTATTTGAACTATGATGTTGACCAAAAAGAAAAAGAGAAAGGGTTTCTAGAATAATACACAGATCTGTTTTGGAAAAGGTATAGCTAGAACGCTCTTTAGAGGCAAGGATAAACAGCAGGCTGCTCCTTGGAGGCAAGATGGAGAGATGCAGGCGAGGTGCCACATACTTTGGATATGTCATCAGAGAGACCTTGGAGAAGGACAGCGTGCTTGCCAAAGTGGAGAGACAGCTTCAGAGAGGAAGACTTCAATGCGCTGTATCCACACAGAGGCAGCAACAATGTGCTCCAGCATATGAACAAGCGTGAGGCTGGTGCAGGATTGGGTCGCATTTCACTCTGTAGAGCAAGCAATCTCTCTGAATGGAACCTACTGGATGGCTCCTGACCACCGACAATAACCAATCTACATGCACATTCTTCTGCAATAATGCCTAAGAGAGGGTATGGAGAGAAACCAAACAAATAAACAAAAGGAATCTGCAATTCCATTCTTGGAAATATTTTTCAAACTCATCTGCTTGGATGGCTGACAGCACCTCCCTCATTTTTTTCTTAACCTCTTCTACATCTTCAACTCACTGCCCTTTCACATTACTCTTCGTTCTCAGAAACAAAAAGAAGTTGCATGGCGTGGTGTTAGGTGAGTAAGGTGGGTGGGGCAAGAGAGGCATGCTGTTTTTTTTTCTTCATTTTTTGCCATAAACTGGTGCACTGAGATGGCTGCAGGAGCAGGTGTGTTGTCATGGTGGCAAAACCAGTCCCTTGTCTCCCACAAATCAGGCCTTTTTTTTTTTTTTTGTCACACATGGTTACACAATCTTTTCAGGAGCTCTATGAACGAACTCCAAATACGCTACAAATTGACATTTTCATCTGTTTGGGAAGTTGATGAATGTCCAGATTTAGGTTTGTCATCAATCAACGTTTTAGCTTTTTTGAAACAGGAAACCCACTTGTACACTTGAATTTTTCCCATAGCACTGTCCTTGTAAGCCGTGTTCAAAATCACAGTAGTTTCTGTGGCATTTTTTCCATGAGCAGGAAATTAAATTTCACAGCTGCATGCGGTTCTCTTAAATTGAACGTCACAAAAAAAACCAAAACAAGGTTAGAGCAAAACTGCATTTACAAAAAAAAAAAATCACTGTGACCAGAAAAAACCTTCCCAGGTGACGTCACTCGCTGCACTAACTCAGAGTAAGTTGTTCAGTGCTCACCTAGTGGGAAAAATTCATACTATGAAAGCTCCACCCAGTGGAGCTTTTTCCTGTTTTTATTTTGGGTCCCTCCTCGCATGCGCCTCCCACTACAGAAGACATGATGCTCAGCCACTGAAAGGCACGAGAGCACCACAGGCAGCAGCAGTTACACATAATGTCATTTCCCCCATACCTGCTCTCTCTCCATCCCTTTGCCTTAAATTGTGTAACAAAAAGTGTAGGGCAGAGAGATATATGAACAATAAATAGCATAAAAATCAAATTTTAAGTATTAGCGGAGAGAAAGTAAAATAATTGAATGTGAGTTTAAATTTTTGGATTTTACTAAGACTGTAGATTGTTTTACTAAGACTGCAGATTATAAATTTTACTAAGATATTATTGTAGCTTGCTTTACTTTTCAAATGAGATTTTCATTTATAACCAAAAAAAGAAAGTAACTGTGAACTTACGTGGTATGTCTAACGCTGAATCAGAGGAAAGGACACTATGTACTTATAGAGAATGTCTCAAAATAGCAGTAGTAAATAAAATCACCTTTTGTTTTTATGCCTCGTTTTGCTACAGTCACTTCAGTCAATTAATCAATAGATCATAGTACATGGTGGCTTATAGCTATGTCTTCTATAGGGTAAATTTAAAAAGATCCAATGATGTGGCGACAAATAGACATTTGATGTATGCAACTTCAGGACACAGTTTCTTTGTTTTTTTAGACTGGACCTTGCAGATTTACATAGAAGGTTTTTCCCACCCTATGCCACATTTCTAGACTCCGTCAACCTTCCTTTAAGAAAGTTACTAGAAGTCTTCACCTTGAGTGTGAAAGCAAGGGAAGAACCAGATGATTGATCCCATGCTTTCGCTCATACGTCATTGATCTTGTGATCACAGTGCTTCCTTTGATTATTTGTGTAGTAGCAAAGCGATCTGCCGCGGTCCAGCCGCGGCTGGGGTGAAGGGTCCCCTGTTCGGTGGGTAAGGCGTCGACGAGAGAGAGAGAGAGAGAGAGAGAGAGAGAGAGAGAGAGAGGAGCAGAGTCGGGAGTCAGTGATCATCTGCTGCTTTATTACAATTTTAAGGTTCTATTTAAACAATATTTTCTGACAATCATACATTCAAAGCGAGAAGAAAAAAATTTAATATTAAAAGCTGCAAGGCATAAAGTTTTCCAAGGCATTCTGTTTAAATCTTCTCGGAACGTTCTTTCTGGGTGGCTGGTTCATTTAAGTTTTCAATCTTGACCAACGTACATTGTGATTAACCGTAAACATGAATAGTTCTTGAAATAGGTCTGTGGTAATGGTGCCAAACAGTGTTCAAGTTCAAGGAAGTGGATAGGAGAAAATTGGCATGAACTTAAAATACAAAGTTCTAAGTTATCTAAGTATTCTTTCTATGCTTCATCAATCTTATGTTCTTTAAGCCTTCGTTCCATTTCTTTTACCTGCCTTTTCAATGGGGCTTTCACTGTTCTCTTGTTTCCATTATGCACTAGCTACACAATCCACTCTGTAATAACATTTTTGTACACCTTATTTTGTCTTTAATAGATCTAACACACCAAACTTGGCCTCCCCCTTTTATTCTTTTCCATAAAGATAAGTTTAAAAATTTTACACGTTTCCCATTTACCTCAATAATATGTTCTCCATTGTTGTCATAAATGCCAGTGTAATTCAAAAGAGGGAGAGTAGTCTTAGGGGTTTTTTCATTACTGTCCCCTTTACTATAAACAAATTTATTAAGGTGTTTTACTGAGTGAATTAAAAGTTGTTTTTTATTTTTGGCACTCTTTTCCAGAAAGGCAGTCATAGGGAACTTCTCGGGAGTTACTGTACTCAATTGGGGTTGTTCCAATTCTAACTTTTGCATTTAGAGCGGTCCTCACCCTCAATGAACACTAATAACAGAAGACCTGGTGAGCTGTGGGAGGGCATCAAGACCCTCAGACATAAAGAAGCAAAAGCTCCTTCAAATAGTGGTGTTACCAAGGTATGGCTGGAGCAGGAATATTATGTATAAGTCTTCAAGGTTTCAAACATCCTCTCTAATTTATTAAACATATAAACAATTGATGTATTCTCATACTGTGTGCTTGCAGATTCAACACCCAAATTCATTCTACCAAGCAAGTGCTATTAAGCCTCTCTTCTAATGATATTCTACTTCTACTATTGCTAATTTTACCAATCTCGGGCTTCAGGAGCACATTATTCAAGGAGCCCATTGTGCTGCTGGGAGCAGGATGGAGAGATCCTCCACATCTGTCAAGCACACAATAGACTGCCAGAGGCTGACATGCAAGCTTGTTTCTGAGGTCAGCTGCTAAAGAGCTTACTGGAGTTTTGTTTGCACAAAGATTAATACTGAGATTAACCAGGTGATTTTGCAGAAGCCTTGAAGGCTTTTAGTGAAACTACTAAAACATTTGCGGGAAGTTGTTAGTGTGTGTGTGTCCCCACTTTACCGTAGCAGAAATGGACTCACAGGACACCTTACATTTCTTTGTTTCTTCTTGAGAATTTATCTAAATGACTTCATGTAAACAAAAATGAGTTAATTTTAGCTATGTAGCACTACATTTGTTGTATATATTTTATATTAACTACCTGGCTATTGATATTCAAGTGTATTCTTAATTTATACAAGGATTATAACTGAATATTGTCTATTCTGAGAAGACAGATAAACCTCACAGATTTTGAAAAGGATTTTTTTCCCTCTCAGTTATTACACATTTAACTTCATGGGGCCACTGCTTGTCTTTTTGTTTTTAGTATTGTGGTGGCTTGCTTGTTGCTATGGTGCTGGAAGCTATACCACTGGCATTTGAAATACCAGCAGGTTCACCCAAGATGAACAAGTGTCATCAGAGCTTCCAGACTCAGAAAAAAATATGAAGAAGGAATAAGGTGCTCATTTCTGAGGAATTAGATACTGAAAACCCTAATAAATAGCAGTGACATATTTTCTGAGACTGAAAACTTCATAAAAAGTAACAATGATGAGAAATACAACTTTCCTCTAGTTCCTAAATGTTTCCTCCCCGCTCCCACTACCATGACTCGAATTCTATTTTGCAAGACTGGCTAGACCAGAGGAGGTACACTGGTACAGATAGGAACTGAAAATACAGGGAATCCAGGACGGATGAGCCCTATAGGACCAGTGGTGTGAGTGGCAAAACAAGGAGGGTAAAGGGAGAATGGGTAGGAAAGAGGGAACCGATTACATGGAACTGTGTGTGACCTCCTCCCTGGGGGACAGACAACCAAAAAGTGGGTGAACGGAGACATCGGACAGGGCAAGATGTGACAAAATACCCATTTATAAACTACCAAGGGCTCATGCGGGAGGGGGGAGCGGGGAGGGAGGGGAAAAATGAGGACCTAATGTCGGGGGTTTAAATGGAGAGAAAATGTTTTGAGAAACAATGTACAAATGCGCGTTATACAATTGATGTGTGTATGGATTGGGATAACAGTTGTATGAGCCCCTAATAAAATGTTAAAAAAAAAAAAGTAGCATAACACTGTCAGACATTGTGCCAGATAATTAGCCCCTTAATTTGGAAGGCTCTCAAATATTAATGAGGAAGAGCTTCCTTCTCAAAGTAAAGTCAACAACGATGCTAGGGAAGCCCAATATCAGCCAAAAGGGAGCCAGGGGCTAAATGTGGAATGGACCATCAATTACTCATATGTAAGTTCAGGTTGCAGTTGAGGAAAATTAAAATAAGTCCATGAGAACCAACGTATCACCTTGAGAACATCCCATCTGAATTTCAAGACCTTCTCAAGAATAGATTTGACTCAATGAACACTAATAACAGAAGACCTGGTGAGCTGTGGGAGGGCATCAAGACCCTCAGACATAAAGAAGCAAAAGCTCCTTCAAGAGACAGGAAAGAAAAAAATATCAACGTGGGTGTCAGAAAAGACTCTGAAACTTGCTCTTAATTGTAAAGAGCTAAAGCAAAGGGAAGAAGTGATGTGTGAGTCTGGGGAGACCAGAGAAACAAATCCATGGACACACATATGTGTATAAGAAAGAGATTTATAAACAAAAGCAATTGAACATTGAGAAAACATCCCAGCTCAGCCAGATCAAGTCCGATATTAGCCCATATGTCTGATATCAATCTATATAGTCCTCTTCAGACTCACGCAACACATGCAATGATGCCGAATATAGAAGATCAAAGGCCAGTAGGTTGAAATTCTTTGTCACTGGAAACATGTCAGCACTGGCAGGGGTCTCTGCATCAGGGTTGGTCCATGTGTCTTGTCAGCTGCTATGTCTTCCAGGGAATGAGCAGAGGAGGAAATACCAGATTTCCCAGAATTCTGAGAAGGCCATGCCCACACAGCAGCCTCATTGGCTATGATCCAATTGACAGACTAGACTCCATACCTTCACTCATAATCCTCTCAAATTGACAATTATATAGCTACCACAAGTGAGAAGCTTAACTGAAATTTTCAAATATAAACTTGAGAAAATAAAGTAAAGATAAATGTGAAAAGACCTGGAGTTCAAAAATCAAAAAGGAGGAACACAGTATATATCAAGCTGAAAGAACTAAAGACAAAATTCAAGCCTCGGTTTGTAATATTAAAAGCTGCTACTGAATGATGCAGAAAGCATAAAAACAAGACAGAAATAATATTCAGAATCACTATATTAAAAAGAACTAGTCAACATTTAACCCTTTCAAGAGGTAGCATATGATCAAGAACCAAATTGTGCTGAAGGAAGATGTCCAAGCTGTATTGAAGTACTAGCGGAAAACAAGGCTCTAGGAATTGATGGAATATCAACTGAAATTCTGATGGAGCACTGAATGCACTAATTAGAATGCCAAAAAATTTGAAGGATAGCTACCTGGCCAACTAATTGGAAGAGATCCCAATTTGTACCCATTTCAAAGAGAGATGATACCACAGCACGTGGAAATTACCCAACAAGATCGTTAATATCACATGCAAGTAATATTTTGCTGAACATTATAAAAGACTGTGTTGTACGCTGTCAATGTATTTATGTTGGTTTGTTCTGTTGGTAGTCCATGTTGAAACAGTAAGTTGACAGTGAGCTGTCAGAAATTCAAGTTAAATTCAGAAGAAATGGATGAAGGAGTACGATAGTTTCTGTCAAATGGCTCTTGGCTCAAAGCAAGGAATAATGGGAAAAACTTTATCTGTCTGATATTGATTGCACAAGGCATTAAATTGCATGGATTATAACTATGAATAACATTCAGAATGGGACTTCCAGAACACTTCATTGTGCTCATGCAGAACCAAACAAGAGCAAGAGGCAGGGATTTAAACAAGTCATACACTGCCTTAGAGTCAATGCTAAATCATAGCGACCCCCTATCGGCTTCTGATTCTGTAACTGTTTATGGGAGTATAAAGCCCAATCTTTCTCCCACGGAGCTGCTGGTGGCTTTGAACTGCCCACCATGTGATCCCCAGCACAATGTGTAACCACTGCACAACCGGGACAGAACAAGAGAATATTGCAAGATTTAAATATAGGAATGGTGAGTGTCAGGAGTGTATCCTTTCAACATACTATTCAATGTATATGCTGAGCAAATAATCAGAGAAGCTGGACTATATAAAGATGAACTCAACATCAAGAGTTGAGGAAGGTTTATTAACGATCTTTGATATGCAAATGACACAACTTACTTGCTAAATATGAGGAGAACTTGAATCATTTGCTGATGAAAATCAAGAATTTCAGCCTTTAGTATGGATTTCAACTCAATGTAAAGAAGACCAAAATTCTCACAACTGGACCAACAGGTAAATCATTATACATGGAGAGAGGTAGAAATTGTCAAGGACATCGTTTCTCTTTGATGTAAAATCAATACTCATAGAAGCAGCAGTTAAGAAATCAAGCGACATATTACATGAGATAACTCTACTACCCTGGAATCTCTTCAGAGTGTTGGAGAGCATGGATGTTACTTTGAGGACTAAGTTGCAGGAAACTCATGGTATTTCCCATTGCCTCATATCCACGTGGATGATGAGCATTGAATAAGGAAGGCTGAAGAAGATTCAGTGCCTTTGCATTATGGTGATGGTACAGAATAGTGACAGTACCACGAGCTTCCAAAAGAACTAGCAGGCCTGTCTTGGAAGAAGTGTCATCAGAATGGTCTTTAGAAATGAGGATTGTGAGAGGCAACCTCATGTAGGTGGGACATGCTCTCAGGAGACTGCAGTCCCTGGAAAAGGATTCTATGCTTGGAAAAGCAGAATGGTAGTGAAGAACGGAGGAAAACCCTCAAGAGAGGAATTGACAGGGTGACTATACCAATGGCTGAATCATCACAATTTTGAGAATGACACAGGATCCGGTGGTGATTAACTCCTTGTACAGTAAGTCACCCTGAGTCTTAACCTGTTCAATGACACCTAACAATAACACAGCGTCATCAGGGAAGGCAAGGAGAGGAATTGAAGTAAAAGGACAGGAAGGAGAACCAGTCTGCTCTGCCACTTCACAGGCCTCGGGGAAGGCACTCATTATTTTAATAGTTTGTCTTTGGTGAGCGTATTGTATAATGCATTTATATTAACCTATGAGGACGCTCTACTACTGTTTCATTCTTCTAGAATAAACTGAGGCCTTTGAAGTTGATTCATTTTCCCTTCATCATGTAACTTGTAGCAAGGATTTAGAATTAGATCTGCTTAATTTAAAATATTGAGCAGTTTTCTCTCTTTTGTGCTGAGTTGTGGTTGTGTGTATGTTCAAATGTGCTTATAGCTGTGCCTGTGCAGATGTGTGTGTGTGTGTGTGTGTGTGTATAAGAGTGCTTCTTTTTGTGGGAATAGAGTGGCACATTGATTAATGGAGCAAAAGTGGAACTTCTCAAGGATTTTTCTTACTTGGATCACAATCAATGTTCATTATAACAGCAGTCACAAGATCAAGAGACATGCTGCAGTAGGTAAATATGTTGCCCAAGATCTCTTCATAGTATTGAAGGGCAAGGGTGTTACTTTGAGGACTAAAGTGTGCCTGACCCACGCCATAGACTTCTCCTTTGCATCATATGCATGTGAAAGTTGGACATTAAACAAGGAAGACTGTAGAATAATAAATGCATTGGAATCGTGGTGCTGGAGAAGAATATTGAAAACCCTATGGACTGCTAAAAGGACAAACAAATCAGTATTGGAAGAAGTAAGGCCAGAGTGCTCCTGAGAGGCAAGGATGGCAAGACCTCCTCTTACAGACTTTAGACATATTGTCAGCAGAGAACAGTTCCTGTTAGTAACGTGGAGCAGCAGCAACACACCCATGACACCATGGATGGACACAGTGACAGTGTCAATGGACTGAAGCATAAGAACAATTGTGAGGATGGTGCAAGAGGGTGCAGTAGTCCGTCCTGTTGGGCAGAAGGTAACTATGGGTTACCCTAGGGGCTACATTGCACATGCAATGGCACTAATAACAACATATATGGGAAGAGATAGAATTAATCATTAACATCTAAAAGAGGGCTGTTTGGCAGAAATATGGTTAAAACCCTTCATATTTTTCATGGGAGTTTATTACTGCACAGTTGTTGTTTTTTCCCCTCTAAGATTGCTTTTCAATGAGATCTTGGAGCGTTTCAAAGACAGAGTTGTAAACTGGAAAATGAATGATGGGGAGTAGGTAAGAGAGTCTTTGTATTGGTTAACTCTTCTTTCTGAGCAGTATGCTCATTCAATGTGTTAACATGAATAAAGCTTGATCCAGTGTAAGCCTAATGTGAAATCTAAGAAAATAATACTTATACAAACTATTTTGCAAAACAAACAAACAAACTTTTTTCCCCTCTCTCAGATCTAATTAGAAGTCTCTGAATTCTCTGTGAACCTTTATCCCGCTGTTTCCTTCCACAGAGGTGATGTGCTGCAAATGCCAGACACTCTATTTCCACGAACACCCTAGGTAGCCGTGAACTCTTAAGGCCCTGAGCCTTAGACCATGCTGTGTCTTCTGCGTATGGTGCCCTTTTATGCCCGCATTCTCCACCTAGCAGAAACCAGCTCAGCTTTCAAATCCATCATAGGCATCAAATCCTCTGTGAAATCTTTTCTGAACCCTTGACCACGCAAATTGGCCAGTCCTTTTACTGCAACCAGATAATACTACACATAATACAGCAAAATGTCTATTCTGAGACTTTATTTCTGGTCAGGCTAATTCTTCACCTCCTCTATCCCAACCATCAGGTACAGCGGTTGTAAACACGCCAGTTCCTTCTGCAACAATCTTTAGAACCTTTTTACTTTCTTACCATGCTATCTACAGTGTTGATTTACTCCTGCCTCTTGCATCTCTCCCTATTTTTTGCCTATGGATATTTACTTAAACTGCTCCCTAAGAAATCATTATGCTCTAGATCAGGGGTTCTCAGCCTGTGGGTCGCGATCCCTTTGGGGGTTGAATGATCCTTTAACAGGGGTTGCCCAGTTCATAACAGTACAAAATTATAGTTATGAAGTAGCAACGAAAATAATTTTATGGTTGGGGGGCTTACCATAACATAAGGAACTGTATTAAAGGGTCACAGCTTTAGGAAGGTTGAGAACCACTGCTCTAGATGAATTACTCTAGATTGCTTTACTCAAGTCCCTCCCAAGTGCCAAATTCCCAATAAAGGCCATCTTCACTGTGCACATCCATTTACTCACAGACAGTGTATCAGTCTATTCCCATTCTACTCTTCATATCTGTTGGGCATTGGAAAACAGCATGGAGACAACGTCTACTCGGATTTGGGAAAAGAGAATAAAACTCCAAATCAGCACAAAACCAAGGCCCATGAATCTTCAGTCAGACATGCCTCTACCCCCACCCTGTTTTGCCAATTCTCACACCTACTGTACGTCCCACGGTCCTCTTTACTTTTAGGCTGAGTTTGATAATTAATTATAATGGCCACACAAGCCCTTCAGAACATAAACACCATTATGGGCTTTATTTGAGAAGTTCACAGATCACAATTCAAGATCAGAAAAGCTCAAGACTCTTTTCCTCACTCAACCTGTCCACAGGCAGGCCTCTCTCTAGTCCGTGGCCTGTTTACTGCCCTTTTGCCTAGCTCTGCTTGGGCAGTGTCACAGAGCTCTTTTAATACCGCCAATAAATTCCCAAAGGTGATACCACTCTGTCATAATCATCAGCCTGAAGGTGCTCAGCTTTAACTCTGTAGGCCGGTAAGCATAGCTCCCCAATTAAGAGCCCAGAGGCACCCCAATCAGGAAGCAAGTCTCCTGTCTTCTCACACTCAGCTTTATGTGTGCTGTGGGCCGGCAAGCCCACTGCTCTTCGTCATGCTTGGTTTGCTGCTGCTGCTTGTGCATCACCCTTCTGCGTCTCTGATGTCCCAGCTTTCTGCCTTGAGATCAAGGTTGTTTACTGTTAGGAATCTCCAGGTCTAAAGGAGACACTCGACTCCTATATCTTCTCTCTTGATGGAAGTGAGATCCCTTTTTGACTGCTGAAATGGCACAATGTTCACACAACAGGATGGCCAAACTGAGCCGTCCTCAAGTTAGCCTTTTAAGTTTTTATAATCATAATGATCTTTGACAATAATCACTCACAACTGAATTATTTAATTGTATCAGTATCTTCTCTCAACTTCTCTTAGGGAGACTCACCAGGGAAACATTGTTTCATGTGAGTTACAAAGACCAAGACTCAGCCTATATGATGGAATTAAGTCCCTGTCTCACCAGTGTCTGTCTATATATATATGACATCCCAACCCAGTGCCGCCCAAACCCACAAGTCCAACATTAGCCCATATGTCTGACACCAGTCCACAAAGTCCTCCTCCATCTCATAAAACACACACTATGATGCCAACTGCAGGAGGAAAGCCGAATCAGTGAATGTGTAAGCATCTCTGTACTGGCAGGGTCTCCACACGGCTGCTCCATCACCCAGGGCTGCATCGGGGTAGGTCCATGCGGCTTCTCCTTGGGGATGTCTTGCAGGAAATGAGCCTTGCAAGCTGAAGCAGGGAACTGGCTAAGGCAGCTGCACCCTGGTCTGACCAACACAAAGCAAGAGACTAGAAAGCCGAGGCTCACCAAGCCATTTATCTCTCCACCCTTCAATTAACCCCACATGTGTTTATTGGCCAGGTTGGCCCAATAAACATTAACTATCTCAACACACACACACGTTTTACTTCTCATAATTTGCTTAAGCCTAGGCTGTGAGCCTCATGGTTGCCAGCTCAAAACCACCAGCAGGTCTGTGGAAGAAAGATCAGGCTGTCTATTCCCATAAACAGTTACAGTCTCAGAAACATATAGGTGATCGCTATGAGTCAGCATTGACATGATGATCATGAGTTTGGAGTTTGGTTTGGACCATAGTTTATATGTGTAATAAATATTTATGACATGAATCCAATTGTGTTTAGTTGTACATAGTATAAACATAAAAAAATCAATTTGGAGACAATTTTCAACATAAGATAATTATTTAAAACATGTACTTTCTTAAGCAGTAAAAAAGGAATAAAATATTGAGTGATCATGAAGCTTCTCAATACAGCAGAATGGCAGAAAATAAAACCATAACAAACGACATATGATATGAAATTTTTATTTAAAATAGGCATCTGATTAAGAAAACAATATCTACAAAGGGGTAATCCAGGAAGACTAGATTTGGCACATAAAACTTAGCAAGAATTTAGACATTTATAGCATCAATAAATAATTCCAGATACACTGTAAGCCAGATCTATATATAAATATAGCCTAGATCTAAATACATTTTTTTTGCATTTGTATCTACTATTTATGCGTATGTTTCCCTGACATTTGTAAGTATGTCATATAGTACAGGGCAATATTCATTCATATCTATAACCCAGCCTTTAACACAAGACTGGAACTGAACAATGATTTGGGCAATATTGTTAAAGAAAGTAATGATAAAAAGTGATTACAGCAAATTTCCACCTGTAGTTTAAACAGTCAATAAAGAGAATAAAGTTTCTGAAGACATCATTTTGATATTTCATAATTATGTTCTTTATTATGCTATTAAAAACAAACAAACTTACAGGCATTAGGTTGGTGCTAACTCATAGCGACCCTATAGGACCGGGTAGAATTGCTCCTGTAAATTTCTGGGACTGTAACTTTGTAACAAGGTAGAAAACCCAGTCTTTCTCCAGTGGAGCTGCTGATGGTTTTGAACTACTGACCTGCAGATCACAGCACATCTCATAAGCTCTATGCCACCAGGGCTCCCTGATTCATGAAACCATTCTTTTCCTCAGTTTCTCCATTGTAAAGTTAGAATAATAATAATAATGTGGACTTAATCTTGTTGGGAGAACTAATTTAAATAGCATATGTAAAGCTGCTAGGAGAGAGGTTCACAACAAAGGCTCTATAGGTGTGCTATAGACGTATGTTGAGTATAAATCGCTCACAAAATGTTCTGCGATTAATTAGGTAACCACCCCCAAATAGAAGAAAAAATGTTGTTAATCTTAACTCCTGTAGAGGTTATGTTCTCAGTTTAGAATGGATATTTTTATCGTTTTAATTCGACAATATTAGTATAGACTTTTCTGGAATAGAAAAATTAAACAAGCAACAAGGAGAGCAGTGAAGGAGAAAGATACCACGCCACGAGCATCTTTAGGAAATCAGGGGATAGAGGCTGAACAGATAAAGACCTGGACCCTAGAGTGAACAGAGAGGAGTCTTCCTCTACAGCCGGGGCCCTGCTTTGAATTTCCAGCATCTTAATTCCAGAAAATAAATTTCTGCTTATCAAGGCTTCCAGTGTGTGGAATTTCTTTTAATAATGCCAAATCATTAAAACACAGGTATTCAGAGTTTTCAAGATTAAGACGATTCTAATTAAATTACTTGATGGACAGTCTCATAGCTGGATTTTAATTGTGGATAATTTTGGTGTTATATCAGTGTTTGATTAGTATTAAAATGGTAAATGCCTTTTAAACTGTACCTGACTCTTTTAAAGTTCCACAACATAAACTGTAAAGTTAGGTTATGTGATTTTGGAAGTGGGGATAGATTATGAATTGGAAAATTGCAAAAAGCCTTAACAAATAAAGACTTTGGATTACTAAAGGAAATTTTCCAAAAAATCAAGATTCATATGATTTCAACAGTGAATTCTAACAAAGAATATCTGAAGACATAAAGGCTCAGAATTTCTTAAACAATAGTGGGAAAAAAGAATCTATACACCCAAGAACTTCAACAAACTATATGTCAGGTAAGTTCAAAGATATTCACAGCAGGCATATTATCATCCAGCCATTGAAGCCAAAGACAAATAGAGACCAGAAACTCATCTCACATAAGGAAGTTGCATGATACCACACAGCCAAACAATCTTTAAGAAGAAAAAAAAAGGAGGAAACTCACTTCCCAAATTAAAAACCCACCACAAGTTACTTTAGTTAAGACAGTAGTATCATTGTTGTTAAGCGAGGGTGAGGTGGTTCTGAGTCTTAGTGACTCTGCACAACAGAACCAATCACTGCTCAGCGCATCCTCGTCCTGACAGTTGTTCTGTTTCAGCCCTTTGTTGTCGCCACTCCATGAAGCCATCTCATGGGGGCATCGCTGTGCTCACTGACCAAACATGATGTCCTTGTCATGAAACTGGTCCCTCCTGATCACTGTCCAAAGAGTGTGAGATGACATGTCACCATTTGCATAATGCTATGCACAAAGGCCAATGGAACAGAGAGTTTAAATCTTTAAATTATAGTCAGTTTATTTTTGACTGGTGCATTAGATAATTCATTAGGAACTATATGTATGTATGTTCTCTGAACAAATAGGTATCTGCATTCAAAAGATTGAAGGGGCTCTGGTACCTCCCATTATATGCAAAAATTAACTAAAGCAGGATTGTTGATTTAAATGTAACAGTTTAATGGGAACTGTTTCTGAAAAACAGGAGAGTAAAATGATAACTCAAAATTGGAAGAAAATATTTCAACAAGAAATATCTAACAAGGGATTTCTATCCAGATTGCAAGCATGTATAAACTATTTATAACTTATTTGTATGATACACATATAATATCACACACATGGATGTATTATACATATACATATATGCAAGAGGTTTTCAAAAAGTTTATGTGAAAATGGAATTACTAGAAGTGCAGGGAATCTAGGACAGATGAACCACTCAGGACCAGGGGTGACAGTGGCTATACCAGGAGGGAAGGGGGGTGTAGAAAGGGGGAATTGATCACAGAGAGCTACATATAACCTCCTCTCTGCGGGATGGGCAACAGAGGGGTAGGTGAAGGGAGACGCCGGGCAGTGTAATATAAGATAATAATAATTTATAAATTATCAAGGGTGCATAGGGGAGGGGGGCAGAGGAAGGGAGGGGGAGGGGGAAAAAAGGAAAATGAGCTGATTCAGGAACCTAAGAGGCAAGCGAATTTTGGGAATGATGAGGGCAACAAATGTATAGATGTGATCTACACAATTGATCTATGTATTGTGATGAATTTTATGAGCCCCAATAAATGGATTAAAAAAAGAAAGAAAATGGATTAAAAGAAAATGAAATTTTGCAATGTAAAATTTGAAGTTTTCCTATGTATTATCTTTAAAAATCAAAAATAAAAATTCCACACAGTTAAATTTTTTTCAAATGAAAATATTGAAGTTTCCTTTTGTAAATACCTTACAAATAATGATAAAAACCCACACAATTAAAAATGGGCAAAGTTTGTAAACAGACATTTTTTTAAGGAAGATATACAAACAAATAAATACATAGAAGGTGCTCTCTACCATTCTTTATTATGAAAATCAACATCATAATGGCAAACCACTAGACACAAACTAATATAGTCATAATAAAAAATAATAGTATGTGTTGTAAGGACATTTGAACCATCATATTATGTAAACAGCATTTATAAAAGCCCCCACATTGAAATTATACAAATATATATCAAAGGAAAAATAGTCAAAAAGAAAATGGAATATTAGTAAACAAGAAAAATGAAGGGTTACGATATGTTACAATAGGTATAAACCTGGAAAATTATGTGGAGTAAAATAAACCAGTCACAAAAGTCATATTAAATGATTGCATTCACATGAAAGGTCCAGGGAAAAGGAACCATGAGCGAGTTCACAATCCCAAACCCATACATGATCACTAAGGAAAACAATAATACATTTGTAAAACAAAGTAAAAATTCTTTAAAAACTCTGAAAAAGTAATGGAGTATTGCAAAATTAACTATATACAAAATAATAAAATAGTAGCTTTTAAAAGGTATTTTAAATCAATTATCTCTGCTCTGTTAATTTAAATCTTAGTGCAGTTGAAAATACAATAATTACAATTTTAAAAACAAAAAGAAAAATCATAAGATTTACTCCAAAACATATTTGAGGTAGTAGAAGAAAGAATGAGCAAACTTGAGGACAAGCAATTAACCTTTTTGTTCATAGAGACCAAAAAGTAAACAAAATGAAGAAAAGTGAGCAGAACTTAAATGATTGTGGGGCACCATAATGAAAATCTACCTATAAATCATATGACTCCCCTCCCAGAGTGACAAAATGGATTGAATGAAAATTTGAAGAAGTAATGCATAAAAATGTATCTTTCACAATTCCAAGAATCTCAATGAACTTCAAGTAGAATAAATTCATAGACTAAAACCTATCTAATAGATACAGAAACTGAGTTTAGAAATATTTAAATCTTATTTTAACAACAACAAAAATATATATGATGTCATGGATTATATATCTCCAAAATGTATGTCATCTTCACTGGGCCATGATTCACATAGGTTTTTCAGTTATGCACTGACATAATTTGTCAGTTAAGTACCTTGCAATTCTTCATGAGGTCATCTTATGGATTCAGTCAATCAGGGTAAAGGTGGGATGCAACGCCCTTACTCACATCACAGTTATGCTCCAATGATAGGGAAGTTTCCCTGAGTGTGACCTGTGTCACCTTTCATCTTGCATCAGATAAAAGGGGAGAAAATTGTGCAGAGAAACAGGAATATAAAACTACAACCCATCAAGAAAACCTGGAGCAGCCCAGGTTATTGGATGCAGGATACTTGTGCTGAGAAACTCCTAGTACCAGGAGGGCAGCTTGATGCCAAAACACAAGGAGGTCTCCCAGGGGTTCTGAGCATCCAGATATTGAAAAGAGTCAAGAAAATTCCCCTAAAGTCAATACAGATAGAAAGGTGTGCACTAATGCTGTTATTCTGCATTGAAACTTCTAGCTACCTAATTGTGAAAGAATAGACTTCTATTTTCTAAAGTCATCCACTTATAGGAGAGCTAGAGACACAGTGGACTGTTAACCTAACGTTCAGCAGTTCAAAACCACCAGCAGCTCTGAAGGATAAAGATAAGGTTTTCTATTTCCATAAATGGTTACACCCTTAGCAACCCGTGGGGGAAGTTCTACCCTGTCCAATAGGGTCTCTATGAGTCAGAAGGGATTTGATGGCAATAAATGTGAAAGCCATTCACTGATAACCATTGCTGCTCTCTCTGTCATAGCAGTGCTAGGTAACCAAAATTCATAAAATATAGCTCACCCACAACAGACGTTCTGATAACTATATTTTTCATCATGACTACGCTTGTCCTTGAACTCATTTGGTAATATGTAAAATAATAACAATAATAGTAAAATCAACAACACTAACAAAAATAGTAACACCAATACTAATGCCAAACATAATACATAGATTTTGGCACGTACTTTCCTGAGCACTTGTCACCGATTCATTTAATTAAGGTAAATATATCCATCTTTCAGAATAAATATTAAGCAGTAATATTCCATATTTTAGGTTACATAGCTAGAATACAAATAAATAGAATCTGGATGTCATACATTCTATGCTACTAATAAGTTTAATGTTATAAAGAGCAGGCTTTCACACCTGTAACCAGTTAGTCTCAGCAACCCAATGGAGCAGTTCTGGTCTCTCCTGTAGGTTAGCTATGAGTTTGTTTGCTTTTACTTTACACATTATACTAAACTTGAAATATTTTGTAACGGTGATCAGTATGTATCTAAATATTTTCAAACACTGTATAAATCTGTAATTTTTACATTGCAGTGTGTGATTTATATTCTCCATTTCCATTTAGATTAAAAGAAGTATATGAGGAAAATTTAACAAGTTTGATATATACGTATATCCCTAGGGCTAGTGTTTTATATATCTGCTACTAATACTTATCTTTGCTCCTTTCCTTTTACTTAAATTGATTTACATATGAATTTAGGTTACATAGAACTTAATTTATATGTGTAGGACTAATTTTCTCAATTGCACATTCTTCATTTGCTGGGTTTTTTAATTATTAAAAAAATCTGTCCTCTTTTTATGACTAGCTCTGTGAAGATATTTTATCCTCATTATAGTGGTTCATACAAGGCATATAAAACATGCATACAATCACAAAGGATGTAGGTTTGTTTTTATCATTGAATTTATACTGGGGCAATGTAGACTTTTAACATGATTTCCTCGGACTTGAGTGTAGAGTTTTTCTAGTCAAAGGTCTAACTTGCTTACCTTAGAAGCTGGTGGTAGATGGGGACAATGCGGACATAGTGGTTACATGTTGGGCTACTAACAGCAGTATATGAAATTTGAAATGACCAGCCGCTGGGAGAAAGGCAACAATTTCTACTCCTGTAAATACTTCCAGTCTTGGAAATAAAGAATTCTATGTCCTGCAAAATTGTCCTTCAAATATGATGGAAAGTGGAAGGTATTTCTATACATAGAAAAATTAAAGAAATATCTCAAAACAAATTTAGCTTTACAAAAAAATTATGACAAAATCACTATGTGCGTGCAGAGAAACAACAGCCAACCCATCTGAGAGCAACATACAGGACAACACCACCCAGAATTCAATACAATAAAACCAGCACTTAAAATAACCCAGACATAGAGGAGGAATGACAGGGTACTAGATCAGATAACAGAAGAAATAAATTCCTTGAAACGCATGAGAAAAATATCCCAACATACTAAATCCTGCAGGTAACAGCAAAACTAGTGATTAGAGGGCAATTACAGCAGTCATTGGACACATGAACAAATAGGACACACCTAAAATTAACTCCTTAATACAACATGTTCATCAGCTATAACAAGAAGACTAACATACTTCCTCCAACAACAGAAGAAGAGAAACAAATGAACTTGAAAACAGAACAGTGGGAAAAGTAACAAGACACGAAGGTGGTTCTTTGAAAGAGAAGATGCCTTTCTATATAATTGGAAATGAAAAAAGTGGCATCATTACAGACTCAAATGAAATAAAAAGTATAATAACACACTACAATGAAAAGCAGTACTCCAACAAGTTTGTTAGCCTAGAAGAAATGGAAAATATCTAGACATACACCATCTACCTAAATTAATGCTGAGTTACAGAAAATCTCAACAGACCCATAATAAAAGTAAAAATAGAAAAAGTTACCAAGCTATGTCCAACCAAGACCAGATGACTTCGGAGGGGAATTTTATCAAGTAGTCAGTGAAGGGCTGTGTGATAGTTAAGGTTTATTGTGCCAATCTGGCCAATGAGCATGTGGGATTAATTGAAGGGTGGGGCAATAAATGACTCTGGCAAGCCTGGCCTTTCTTAGCTCTTGCTCTCTGATGGTCGGACCTCTGCGCAGCTGCCTTAGCTACTTCTCTGCCTCACCTGGCAAGGCTCATTTCCCACGCGACATCCCCCAGGAGAAGCCACATGACCTACCCTGATGCAGCCCAGGGTGCTGGAAAAGCCAGGTGGAGACCCCTGCCAGTGCTGAGATGCTTACAAGCTCAATGATGCGGCTTTCCTCCTGCAGTCGGCGTCATTGGTTTGTGAGTTTGAGGAGGACTTTGTCGGACATAGGGGCTAATGTTGGACTTACGGGGGGTTTGGACTGGACTGGGTTGGAACGCTTTTTTAATGTACACTCACTCTTTATATAAAAATGTGTCTATGAATTTTGTTTCTCTAGTCTACCCAGACTAACACAGTCTGCCCTGTCAGAAAGAATAGCTCTGGGGTCTTAAAGTCTTGTCTAAACGTAGCAGCCCTCTTAGTGAGGTGTCAGCTAAGTCCACATAAAAGCAGCACAGAAGCCTGTGTGATCCAGCGGTTGTAATAATAATATCATGACTGGACGGGGGGAACTGTTTTTGAGCTAAACTTCTGAGCATCTGGTTTTCAAAAAATTATGGACAGCAGTGAAAACCCAAAATCCAATTGCAGGGCCCCCATGTGGATTAAGTCTGTGGAAAATCCCCTCTGACTATTGTGAATAACTTTTTCAGACACAGTGCATTGCAAATTGAATTAATACAGAAATTTTTAGGTTAAAATTTAACATTTTATCATTTGCTCGTCATTCTGACCCTTTTAAATTTATTCTAGTTTTTCTTACTTTCTGCTGTCTTTTGGATTGAGGATTTGCTCTGTTTGGTTTTGTAATTGAAGGTTTTTTTCTTTGTTTGTATGTTGTCCTTCATATGAAACCCAGTGTAAATAAATCTACATAAACAGTAACTGGATTGATAGTTTCTGAGGTTTATGGCAGGGGAGGTTGCAGGAGATAGGGCAGGCAATATGAATACAAGAATGAAGAAAATGTTCTCAATTTGATTGTGTTTATATTTAAACCATTGTGTTGTATGGTAAATGAATTCTATATTAATAGAACTTCAAATTAAAAAAATATATATGTAATGACTTCTGTAAAATGCAGTTTAGTCTTCAAAAGGACATCTTCAACCCAGTAAAGAGACTTTTTAAAAATCATTTTAATTGGGGGCTCTTACAGCTCTTATCACAATACATACATACATACATGGGTAAAGCACATTTGAACACACGTTGCCATCATCATTCAATAAAGAGATTTTTGTGCAACATGTTTTTCAATGCAATGTATCCTTTGATTTCGTTCCTGCCATTTCCATGAGTATTGTTGCGGATCCAAGCAAAGTGAATCCCTTGACAGATGGGTCTTTTCTCATTTATCATGATGATGTCTGTCGGTCCAGGTGTGAGGATTGGTCTTTCTACATTCAGTTGCCATCCACAGTCAAGGCTGTGATCTTTGATCTTCGTCAGCAAGCCTTTCAAGTCCTCCTCACTGTCAACCAGCCAGGCTGTGTCCTCTGCGTATGATGGGCTATTAACAAGCCTTCCTGGAACCCTGATGATGACTTCTTCCCATTTCTCATATTATTGTCTCAGCATGCATGCTAAATAAATATGATGAAAGTATACAACCTTGATCACATATCTTTCATTGTTTAAACCACGTAGGGCTATTGATGTGAACCCACCAGACACTGCACAGGAGAAGGAAGTGTCAGGTCGCTTCCATAATGATTACAGCCTAGGAAACCCTATGCCAAGTGCTTCTGTCCTTGAAGATTGCCAGGGTTGGAATTAGCATTTTGGTTAGTTTACACTGGAGAACCTGACAAACGTTATCTCAGTGGCTAGGTGATCAAGCTCAACTAACATTAACAGTGACGATTCATGTTTTTCATAGGTATACTTCATTTTGATTTGGGGAAAATGGTACTCCTGTGATCACCTTTAAAAAACAACAATCTAAACAAACAAAAAATTGTCTAATCATGAAAAAACAAAACAAAAAACCGCCATACAAATTCAAATCAAACATTCAATAAAATATCTGACTCTTTAAAATTGGAAGGGAAGTATGACAACTTATTATAGGGTGGTGTTTTGATAATATATTAGGAAATACATGTTATTAGCTAAAATCTAATGAAATGCAAATAAACTTTGAATTTTTGTTAAAAACAATGCATTACTATCAGTGTAGTGATTATAATAAATGACCCATACTATAAAATACTAAAAATCACAGGAGTTGAATGTGAAGAAATATGCAGTTATCTTTGTAATTCGTCTACAACTCTAAAACTATCAAAGAATAAATGATCACGCTACATGAAAGACGCGGGGAAAGGCAATGGAAAAAGAAGGCAAGCGGACCCTGCAAGAGATCTAGCCTCTGCGCTATTTGCCCACTGGAAAGGAAACATGTGCGTTGAGCTGCCAGGAACATGAACATATCTGTCTTGGAAAAAGTACCACATTAAGTCAAAAAGCATTACCAAAAGTATCAGTTAAAGGATAATATTTCTCTGTCAGCTGGCTTCATGTTTGTATCATTTACAACCTCAACACTGACTCCTGAAACTGGCACCATGTCCATACAGTAAGCTTTACCTGTCCGTGTATCTCTTCCTGTTAGTATTTTTGGTGAAGGGTTACCATCTATCAGGTGTGAAAGACCAGTTTCTGTTGTTCAGAGGTAAGCTCCTCTCCCAGTTTTGCATGACATAATTGCCATCCTGTTCTAAGGATAGATCATAAAGCTCTGATGGAATTACCAAGTGCACAAGGCACACAGACATTACGTCACCTTTTCTGTTTTATTTTTTTGCTTTTGCTTTTTTCTTTCTTCCACAAAGGAATATTTCAATGGAAATAAGTATCATGCTATCGAGTGATACCATGCTAGAGATTAAGTAATTTTATACCTGATATAAAGTCTCTACTTTTGGGTCGAAAGATTTCTAAATATTATCAAGATCTTGTTATCAAGATAATAAAGGAGGAATTTATAGGAGAAATAGGATTGATAAAGGAGAAAACACATTCATAATATGTTAAAATGGTCTAAGCATTTACTATGATTATTGAAATACCTAAATCTAATCTTGACATTTTTATCACAGAAAACTATATTTATTTACCCTTGGAAAGATATTATTAGAAAAGCGAGGGGCAAAGAAATATCAGGTACAGGTTGCTTTTACTAATATAATGATTATTTTCAAATGCCCCCAGATTAAATTTTAAAGATGTTCCTTCTCCTCATGTTGTATTTTCTATAAGAGCTAACTATGTGAGTAACAGAAATGCACTCAGATACTCACAGCCAATTCAAAGACCAGAATGTGTATGGATTTTTAGAAATGGATCTCTAGATGACAGCCAAATGTCACATTTTTTAAAGTTTCACACAAAAAGGTGATTCTGAGAGACCCTCTCCTGCTTTAATGTGTGTTTGTAACTTTCTGATGTGTTAACAAATTAAAATTAGCAAACTAAATCCTGAGAAAGGAAAGGCCAGGGGACAAACCGGCAGGGGGAAGAGATGAACCACAGTGCCCCTGTGTGAGCAGGATGGCTCAGCTGCAAGCACTGCAAAATGTCAATCGTCTCGTGAAAATATGAGCCTGCTCCCTGCGATATTCCTGGCAAGGCTGTGCAAACAGGAGCTATGATTACCATTAGGTGATCAATTATCATAAAAATATAAATTAATTATTAAGTATTAATTTATAAATTAGGATGAAAAGCTAGACAAATCATGTTATATTAAATCTTTTTAGCTTAAATATATTAAATTTGCCAGGGCCTGTGATCTACCTAGCTCCACAGAGGCCCAGAATGTCATGGTGTGCTCCGAGTTTAGCTTGTCTCTGGGGCATTGAGGATGACATTGAGGATGACATTGTCATTGAGGGTGACAAGGCAAGCCATAGTCACTTGGGCCAATTTGGGAAAGTTGTTTACTCATTAACACCCTTCATCCTTCACTTGCATAGAATTTCCATATTGAGTAGGACATAAATAAGAAGATGGATTGTGTTGAGAGTGGCCGTTACACAGTCGGCAAACACAGCCACTGTATCTTTATGTGATATGACTGCACTATGGGGTTGTTATGAACAAGAAAGAACTTGATGGCACGGCACTTGGTATTTTTGTGGCAGAATAATGGTGAAGGTTAGGAACATGTATCTTGATTCTTTTTTTTTTTTTTACGTAGCAACTATATTATGTGTCTTTGTTTCTCAGTGCTGTGGCGACAGAAACACCACAGAGTATACAACAGTCTTAATCCAGAAGAAGGCCGGGTCAAGCTTCCCAGAGGTTGATTCCTCTCTGACTCGCTGTCCTGCTCTTCCCTACTTCTTTGGCGAGCTGTACATGGCATTAGTCTCCCACAACGTGTGCTTGTTTGTCTTAATTTTCCCTTTTCAAGATGTCAGAAGTGATTACCTTTAGGATATATCCCACAGGTATATGAATTAATTAGCAGAATACATTTAAATCCTATTTCCAAAGAGTATTGTTTCCGTAGGTACCTAATACACTGTGTTCCTGGGGTGATTTTATGTCACGGAGACCTTCCTGGCTAGGGGTGCAGTCAAACCTGTCAATCAAGTGGTAGCTCGCTGGCACCGCCTTGGGGGTGTGGCCTTGTAGATGAAAGTGACAGGCTGGGAGCTGCCTCTTCTTGCCCCTTCACCTTCCTGCTTGCTTGGACGCTGCAGCTAACCCCGAGAGCTGTCAGCATGCTCCATGTTTTTATTGATTTTGGATCAACCTGACTCTACACCCACAAGCCTGTGTGATCTTCTTGCTTCAGTTCACCTTTCTGCTTCACTGGCTTGCTGCCGCACGGGTCTGAAGTCAGACGTATGGACTTGGGCTGGGCGGGGCTGGGATGCCTTCTTACTGTTTGAATACTTCTTCATATAAAGCTTTCTTATACCTATGTGAGTGTCCCTGAATTTGTTTCTCTGGATGACCCAGACGAACACACTAACTGAGCCCAGTATCCCTGGCTAATTCTAACTCATAAGGACCTTATGGGACAGAGTAGACCTGTTCCCTAGCATTTCAAAGGCTGTGTGAAAGGACATTGCCATATCTTTCTCCCCTGGAGCAGCTGGTGAGTTCAACTTGGTGAGCTTTTGTTTAGAAACAAAGAGCTTAACCACTATGACACCAGGGCTCTCTATGCAAAGGTATAGGGCTTAAAGACACAATTTAATAGATGACATTACTTGTGCTTAGATTGTGTGTTGCCTGGGCTAGCTTTCAAGATATGCTGATGGGGTGACAGAATTAGGTAAAACTTCCCATGAGATTCTTGACTCTGCCGCTTTCTCTGTCCTTTCCTTCACTATCTACGGCTAGACGTTTGTTTAGAGAATAAAACATCCGAATACATGTATTCTTAAAAGGCTGATTCAATCTGTAATCTTAGGGGAAACACAGGTTTTCTCTATCATTATAAAATATTTAATAGAAGATGGTAATCTAATGAAATATTATTTGTGGAGGAAAAAACTTAAATTTTTTTCCAATCAAATACTCTGTTAATGTTTTCTTTCTACTGGCATCTCATAAGGCCCTTAAACTCTAACAATCAATTCCCTGACTTTCATCAGATATGGCTCCCAAGTTGCTCTATCAGCTGTGCCCCGCCCTTTTCTCAACCTGAAAGATTCACCTCCTGACCATTCTCTACAATTACTCAAACAAGCCAATCTCAGCCTTTCATGGGGCCAGCGGGCTCAAAGTCGGCTCCCCACTGACTCTTAGTTCACTCTGCCCCAGAGTGCATAATGCAGCTTAAGTCCTCCATTATGTGTAAGGTCCTCCTACCTTGGTCTAGGATTGTGTGTGGCCAGTAAATCGTTTCTAATTAGTTATCTGTCGAGTGTTAGATATTGTGTGTCTAGCCATCCACGGAAACCTAAGCATACCTAACTCCCTTCATATCTCCCTCCTTTCATCTCCAAAGAGATGAAGAGGAGTAGACAAAACAGATAATTGTGTGCCTCAGTTTATTTAAAAACTATGTTATAAGTATCAGCTATAATATAACATTAAGTACTGAAAACTCAATATAATGTATCCATAACCATACTCCTGTCATTAAGTTTGTCAGAAATATCTACACAAATATGACTTGTTCACAAGTACCTTGTCTTTGAGATTTAGCACTCAAGTGGAGAAAGTAGTCGTATGTGTGTATTATGTTAAAAGTGTGCAGTTCTAAGTGATAAAACACTTAGAAGGTGCTATGAAATCATACTGGATAGATCGCATACTTATTCCACGGGGTCCGGGAAAGCTCTAAGTACAGTGCAGTGAATGCAATAGCCCCAATTCACTGCAAACTTGGTCCCAGTGCCTTATAATATCCGTGTTAAGGTCCATCTACTGTATTCAATGCAGCTTCTTCTGGAGAATAGTGTGTGCTATTCTTCACTGTTTATCAAGCCTTTTGCCCTTACCTGAAAGACAATCAAAATATTCATTCAAAGAATAGAAAGTGTGGTGTGGGAGAGGAGAATATTTAGTTAGATTTAGCCCAAAAGAAAAGTATAGAGTGAATAATTCATTCCACATAAGAAATTATCATGAGTATTGTAACAAAGATATGACATCGCATATTAAATTTTCAAAGATAAAATCAAAAAGTGTCTGGAGACATAGATAAAGAATTGAACAGAAACAGATAATTTTTCAAAGTGTGTTAAGAAGGCTTGTTGTGGGCTAATGGAGAAACAGCTTGATTCAGTGGAAAATTACATGTGTTTTTCAAATCTTATACTACTACAGCTTAACTGTGAAGTATTTTAAAATCTCTAAGTGGTCTCCATTTATTATGAAATGAGATGACACGATGGTTTGTTTTTTTTAATCAATTTATTGGGGCTCATACAATTCATCACAATACATAGATCAATTGTGTAAAGTACATCTATACATTTGTTGCCCTCATCATTCCCAAAATTCTCTTGCCTCCTGGGTTCCCAGAATCTGCTCATTTTCCTCCCCCCCCCACTTCCCTTCCTCCTCCCCTTTCCCCCATGCACCCTTAATAATTTATAAATTATTTTTGTATCTTACATTACACTGCCCGGCGCCTCCCCTCACCCACCCCGCTGCTGCCCGTCCCCCAGAGAGGAGGCCATACGCGGCTCCCTGTGAGACACGATGGTTTTTGAAATATAGATAAGGAGAGGAAGCTATCAATATAAGTGGGCGCTATCAAGGGTTTCTCTTATTAAACGTTTTTGAATGACTTCTATGGAGTGCCAGTTTCCTCAGTGACTCTCAGATGACTTGGAGATACAGGGTAAATAAACAGTGCAGAGCCCTGGAACCTCAGGCAAAAAGTTAGTGAGGAATGGCTAAGGATAAATTCCAAATTCCTGGAGAGTCAGCCTTCCTTTAATTACTTTCTATTCATCTTCTCACCCACTAGGAGGAAGGTTTATCTAATGCAGTTTTGTTTTTTCCTGGCTACCCATTCAAAATAAAAATATACGTTTTTCACACCTACAATTTATAACTATTTTAACATAGTAGAAATATTATCGAGAATGTATATTCAAGAGAAAAAAAACATTTACACCAGTTATTGAGAAGAAAGAAATTAAAACCATTGGCCAGTGATCCATGTAATTCTCATGTTAGGAGATATTTCTCAGAAATAAGGCAGATGGCTCAACTTAATAACTTTAAAACATAGCATCAAAATGTTGTTGATGTTAGGTACCATTCGGTCAGCTCCAATTCACAGCAACCCTATACACAACAGAACTAAACACCGCCCAGTCCTGCGCCTCCTCACAAACGTTCCTATTTCTGAGCCCATTGTTGCAACCGCAGTGTTAATCCATCTTCTTGATGGTCTCCCTCTCTTTGCTGCCCCTCTACTTTACCAAATATGATGTACTTCTCAAAGGACTGATCTCTCTTGATCTGTCCTAAGTCTTGCCATCCTTGCCTCTAAGGAGAACTCTGGCCGTACTTCTTCAAAGACACATCAGTTTGCCCTTTTAGCAGTATATGCTATTTTCGGTAGTCTTCACCAGCACCACAAGCCAATTGCATCTGTTGTTCTTCAGTCTTCCTTATTCTATGTCCAACTTTCACATGAATAGGAGGCAGTGGGAAATACCATGACTTGGGTCAGGCGTAACTTAGTCTTCAATGTGGCATCCTTGCTTTTCAGTACTCTAAAGATCTTTTGTGTAGCAGAGTTATCTAATGCAATGAATTTGATCTGATTGCTATTTCCATGAGCATTGGTCTGGGATCCAAGCAAGAAATCCTGGACAACTTCCACCTATTCTCCATTTATCATGATGTTATCTTTTGGTCGAGTTGTGAAGGTTTTGATCTTTATACTGAGTTATTATCCATAGTTAAGGCTGCAATAATTGATCTTCAAAAGCAACTGCTTCAAATTTTCCTCACGTAAACCAGCAAAGTTGTGTCACCTGCATATCACAGGTTGTGAATAAAAGCCATCCTCCAATCCTGAGGCTGTATTCTTCTTCATACAATCTAGCTCCTCTGATGATTTGCTCAACATACAGATTGAGTAAGCATGGCGAGAGGTTACAACTCTGACACACACCTTTCCTGATTGTCGACTATGTAGTATGCCTTTGTTCTGTTCACACAACTACCTACTTCTTGATCCTGGTACAATTTTCTCATGAGTACCATGAAGTGCTTTGGAATTGTTATTTTTCTCAAAGTTATTCATAATTTGTTATGATACACACCATTGAATGCCTTGGCATAATCAATAAAACACAAGTAAACATCTTTTTGTTAATCTTTGCTTTCAGCTAAGATCCATTTGGCATAAGCAATGATATCCATTGTTCCATGTCCTTTTCTGTAACTGGCCTGAACTCCTGGAAATTCCCTGTCAATGTACTGCTATAACCATCTTTGGATGATCTTAAGCAAAATTCCACTTGTGCAAGATATCAAGGTTACTGTTCCATAGTTTGAGCATTCTGTTGGGTCACTTTTCTTTGCAACGGATACAAATATGGAAATTCATGTGGGATAGACTCAGGTTGTATTTTGGCTCACATGAACTTAAACTTTTTCTTCAGCTTCAACCTGAACTTATATATGAGCAATTGATTATCTGGTCCAAGAGAGCCCTTGGCCTTGTTGTTTGATGCTGCTGATGTTGAGCGTCTCCAGCATCTCTTCCCACAGATGTAGTTCATTTGGATTCTATGTATTCCATCTGGAGAAGTCCATGTACATAGTCACCATTTGGGTTGTTGCTATGAACAAGTCACTGGTTTTGCAAGGTTCTAACATGCAATCTCCAGCTTTGTTTCTACCACCAAACCCATGTTTTCCAACTAAATTTCCTTCTTTGTTTCCCACTTTTGCATTCCAGATAATTGTCAATGCATCTTGATTGCGTGTTTGATTGATTCCAAACTTAAGATGGCAGTAGATTTCTTCATCTTTAGATTTTGTGCTTGATGTATGTGTTTGAATAATAGTTATATTGACTAGATTTCCTTGAAGGTACATACATATAATCCTATCACTTATAGCATTTTACTTCAAGACTGATTATCACAATGTCCTTTTGGAAAATGAATTCTATGCCTTTCCTCTTGATTGTGCTATTCCAGGCATAATAAATCGTATGGTTTTCCAATTCAAAATGACCAATACCAGTCCACTTCAGCTCACTTTTGCCTAGGATATCGATGTTTATGCGTTACATTTTATTTTTCCCCACTTCCAAATTTCCTAGATTAATGTCTAGCAAATTCAAGTTTGGATCAGTTAGAATGTTGTAGCTGTTGTGTCTTATCTTGAGTCCTCCCCCATCAGCAAATGAAGATCCTTCAAGAAGGCTCCATGCCCACGTGCTTTACCCCATTCATGTCTCCATAGTTGTCAATGCAGAGAAAGCAGCACCTTCTCAGTCACATTTCTCTCTCTCTTTTACCCCCAAACCATTTTATTGGATGTTAATACAGACATCATATCGTCCCATAGTTGAATCACATCCAGAAGTCTTGTACAATTGCTGCCACCATCAATTTCAGAACATGCCCTTCCTTCTGGAACTCCTTGGCATCAGCTCCCTTTAAGCCCCTTCTCCCTGTGCCCCTCCCCGCCAAACCCTCAATCTACTTGCTGTCTCTGTAGGATCCTCAACCCTGGGCTTCATATAGTGAACAGCAGTAAAAGCATACAATAAAATTCAAGAGGATCACCCCTCAAGGACAAAATACATCTGATATAAGCCCCAATTTGAACAAACCAACCCCCCCAGCCCCCAAATACCCAAAATTCTGAAAGCCACATCAGGCCCAACATGCATCCGAGGGGGCTCAAGTGACAAGATCTTAAGCATCTGTGTCAGGTTTGTCATTTTGATCTCCTATAGCCATCTCTCCAATGCGCTCAATGCGTATGAAGCAAGTAGTCTAATGGACCGATGGACAATAGCCGGCTGTGTTCTGTTTAGTGGTACATAGGTATATAGGATCATTGTGAGTCAGAGCCAAGTGGATGGCTCTAACAACAATAGTTAACACTATTTTCTATATAAAAATCTCAGTTGTGTCTGGGGTTAAAAATCTTATTGCTAGAATTTAAGAGGAAATGGCAAGTAGGCATGTGCAACCATGAATCGTTACAGAGGAAACAGAGGAAGGAGGCTGGTCTTGCCTTTGGAGAATCTGAGATTAAGAGTAAGTGCTTGAAGTTATGGGAGAGATGACGTAACTGATGAAAAACAAAAGCTCCAGGATATTTGGTACCAGCAAATCGGAACATCCATAACCCCCCTTTACGGGTCATCGGCAGGACGGTAACAGGCAAAACACTGAGAACATTGTTCTTCTTTCTATATAAAAATCTGTATATTCACGATTGGTGATTCTGAGGCTCTCTCCTCGATTTAGTGGTTTTTTTGTTCTCACCTAGAGTGAAACCCCTTCAGTTTAAACGAAGAAGAATAAAAAAATCAAAATCCAAAAAAAAGGTGGCAACAACATCAGAGATAAACAAGAGACATTAAGCTTTGCTAATTCATAATTCACAATCTTTTATTTCAATCTTTAAAGACATTCCCATTACATTTACTATATGTTAAGAAAATCAATCTAAAGCCATGAATGTGAGTGTCTTGGAACATAATAATAATTATCCCTTTGGGACACATTTCCCCCCAATTTTATCACCAGTTTTATTCATCCACCATCTTTGCTTTTACCACAGTGTTTGTTCCCTCAGATCCTATTCTATTTCTCTGTCCTGTTTATAATGCTATGATGAGATACAGCTGTGGTTACTAAAGGCTTGAAAGCATACACATTTATATAATTTGAATGAAAATTTTGGCACGTTTCTATAAAATTAGTGAACTCCTTTCAATGATGTCTTCTAAAATTGCATTAAAAAACAGGGCGGTAGATAAATCATTCCAACTTCTCTTGCAACAATATAGTTTAAAATGAGCCCAGTGTACATGCGAGTGAATTTTGTAATAATCTGTCATTCCTGGAAGAAAAGAAAATTAAATAACCCATTTATTAAAAAGAATGAAACATGAGGTTTCTCGTCCCTCCCTAGAAATAACATCAAGTGCTAGAATTGATTTAATACCATCTCATCTATCAGCTACAGTGGCCGGAATATACTGTACTTCCAGAGAGGAACTCTATGTCTTTCCGTCATCTGCCGTGACAATGCCATTCCTCAGGTACTGCCAGCCTCTACCTTCCCGGATTTCACTGTCCTGTGTGAGCAACTCTTGCTAAATTCTGCAACTTTGTCAGATGAACATCTTTCCTCTTTTCTGTAGGTCAGAACTCTCCCGCGGGAAGACTTGAGTGCGCCTTTCGTCAAATTTAGAACCATGGGAAGGCCAGGGTATTAGAGAAGAAAAGCTCCATTTTTAAACTCGCAGACATCTTTCGGCAGACAATAATCAAAAGCTAGAAGTTTGAACTGAAACCTCAGCAGACCTCTGTATGTTATCAAAAACGGATTGTTACTAGACGGTAGAAAGTTAAGAACTGACTTGCTTGTCTGACTACACAAGTAATCAACTGTTTACTGACTCTGATCCCTATTCCGTGCCTCCAATAATTGGAAGGGACTGAAACAATCTCACTACAATCTCTCTTCATAAATAACTCTCTAAAATATGTCAGTTTCTTTAGGCATAATCTAAACTAAGATAAATATGTTCATGGTCATAATTTGAATGGCAGGTGATAGAGCCCATGCTAGCCTTAAAAAATGATATATTTCTCCACGAAAATAACTTTCTGAGGGAACTGAAGTCTTATTTCTTGATAATGATGTCAATACTGCAGTGAGTCTGAATTATGATGCTACATTAAGTTTTGATTTAACAAAATTTTATATATAAATATATATGTATATCCATGTATTGGGATATTGGAATGACAAGAAAACAAATAAAATGTTACCCAGCCTCATAGTAATAAGGGAAACGAAATAAATTACTAGTGGTTATACTTATATGCATGTTTGTTTTGTAGCTCTGAAAATGTTTGCTATCAGTTAAAAGTCACAAGGATGAGGACGATTGCCAACTAGTAGTATGTTGTTTGGAAAGTCATTTTGACTAAGCATTAAAAGGGGCAATTTTACAGTATGTGATAAAGATGATTATACACCTAAATTGTTAGCTGATGAATGTTACTACTGGATATTAATGTATTCATTCATTCAGGACCTGCTTATTAAATTCATATTAAGAATTGAATCCTTCTGTATGTAGCAGGGCTATCATATTTAACAAAATGGAAGTATTTCTGTGCAAAATTAAGAAAGCAGCAGAAAAAATAAGTATAAGTAAATGAAGGAAGCATACCACAGGCCAAACATTTTAAATCTTTTCTCCTCAGTAATAAACTTTTGGTGTTTTCCCCATCATATTGTTAAGATATCAAAATAGCACTTTTCAAATTTAAGGGAGTTTTTATCTTTTGTCTTTTGAATAGGAAGAAAGTATGAGGTGAGCTTCGGTCTTGGTTGTTGGAGGAGTGAAGAGGCCAGGGCTATTCGGTTGAAATTTGAACAGAGACTAAACGGAAACCCAACCAAACTCGCTGACATCTGCTCCATTTGGACACAGACTGAAACCAGGGGGCAGAGTCGAACCTCCCTGTTGGGTTGCTGAGGCTAGGAGTCCTTTCCCTCTCAGGTGTTGGTGAGTTTGGTCATCCAGGAGTCCAACTCATAGCCCATTAGGCCCTGGGGTTCTGAACTGGATAGAGACCAGCATGGGAATGATGCATGGCTCAGACAGGGGGAGGTACAAGGTCAAAGGCACATGAATTGGCTAGAGAAGAAACCATAGATCCGTGTTTTACTTACATACATTTTGAGGCTATTGTGCATGGTTCGCTTTGTAGTCTAAGCTTTGGGGAGGGGCTTAATTAGGAGATTATTTTACGCCAGGCAATGCTGAAAGACAATTTAAGTTAACCTCATTTTGGTTTCAGATATTTGTTGAAGGGTGCTTGGGAGAGTAGAAGGGAGATCATTTAGGCAATTAATAAAGTATTGCATGTATTGACATGGGGGATGATCACTGTGAATTGTAGGACTCAGGTCATAATTCTGGAGATTATAGCATGTTTCTTGTTTTCGTGGTCCGTTGCAGGATGTTGGCATTTCCCAAGTTACAGTAACCTTTAGGATATTTTGAAGAAGTGTGGCATTTAAGATTGCTTTTCATAATTGAAGTCTGGAATATGGCTTACATTTCTAAGTGAAGAGCAGCAAGTAGGTAGGTGGATATATAAGGTTTGGGAAAATGTCGCGTAGTATGAATTGGAGAGCTGTGAACTATAAGACTGGACTTAAGGTCTCGAATTGCATGAATTCTGAATTTCAGAGGTGGCTAGAACTATAGAAGAAATATCCAATAATAACCTCAAAGAAGGGATAGTAAGCAACAGAGACTGAAAACAAGCAGCCTGTGAAGTAGGGAAATAACAGAATATACCTAAGCGTGAACAAGGAATGTGTCTAAAAATGTTCACCATTGCTTCGCATTTTATTAAAAAAAAAAAAATTGTAAAAAACCAAAGGCCTTTAGGACAAAATTAGAGAAAATAAACATATTCATTCATGCCTATAGTTATTCAAATGACCTGTTATTTTGGACAGACATTGAAAACCACATTGAATTTTTTGGAAAAACTTATAAAGACAGCTATGCAAATTTTATTCTCCTAAAATTAATACTATATGTTTCTGTAATTTCATATGTTCTAATTACTGTTATAAAAGTACAAGGATTAATTAAATTCAATGAGAATGAAGAAAATGCAGCTTCAGAGGTGTGACTACCACCTGGTTGAGAAGAAAGGCAATAAAACGGGAATGTAGAATTTCATTCATTTTAGTGAAATGTTCATTTTTAAGGACAGGTGAAATGAATATGGAAAGTATGAAAAGCTACTGAATTTTGAGATGTACTCTAGCATATGCAGAAGGTGGCACCTAAAATGGAGGAAAGCTTATGAACCCCTGTAATCCACAGCTGGCACCACCTTGCTTGTTGACAGTGAGGAGGACTTGAAGCACGTTCTGACGAAGATCCAGGGTTGCAGCCTATAGCTACTATCATGACAAATGGAAGAAATATTGATGTTGTCAAAGATTTCGTTGTGGATCAACAATCAATGCTCGTGGAAGTGGTAGTTTAGAAAATACAATTGTCTTGTTGCACTGGGTAAATCTGCTACACAAGACTTGTTTAGAGTATTGAAAAGTTAGGAAGTAACTCAGAGGATGAAGGTGCACCTGACCCTGTTATTTTCAATACCCTCCTGTGGCTGTTATCCAGTCAGTTCCGGCCCATTGTGATGTCATGGACAACAGAACAGAACACTGCACAGCCCCATGCCATCCTCACAATTGCTCTTACGTTTGAGACCATGTTTGCTCTCACCGTATCAATCGTATTGAGAGCCTTCCCCTTTTTCACTGCTCTTCCACTTTACCAAGGATGGTGTTCTGCTTCAGGTGCCGGCCTCTCCTGATAATGTCCCAAAATATGTCATACAAAACATCCTTCTATGTATGTGGATGTTGGACATTGAATAAGAAAGGACACAGCAGAATCAGTGCATTTGAATTATGGTGCTGATGAAGAAAATTGAAAATAGTGTAGTCTTCCAAAACAAATATGTCTTGGAAGAAGTACAACCAGAAGGCTTCTGAGAGGCAAGGATGGTGTATTAGTCTAGGTACTTTGGAGAAACAAATCCACGGCAACTCACGTATAAGAGAAAGTTTTATGCAAAGAAAATGTGCATCACGAAAACATCCCAACCCAATGCTGCCCAAGCCCACAAGTCCAACATTAACCCATTAACCCAACACCAGTCCACACAGTCCTTCACCTCACAAAACAGAGGCAATAATGCCAACTGCAGGAGGAAAACTGAGTCAGTGAACGTGTAAGCATCTCAGCACTGGCAGGGGTCTCCACATGGCTGCTCCAGCACCCAGGGCTGCATCGGGATAGATCCATGCGGCTTCTCCTTGGGGATGTCTTGGAGGAAGTCAATCTTGCAAGCTGAAGCAGGGAACTGCTAAGGAAGCTGCACCTGATACAACCATCACAAAACAAGAGACCCGAGTACTCGAAAGGCGAGGCTTCACCACCTATTTATCCCTCCGCCTTTCAACCAGCACCACATGTGATTATCGGCCAGGCTGGCACAATTAACTAACTCAGATGGCAAGACTTCATTTTAACATTCTTTGGACAAGTTGTCAGGAGAGACCAGTTCCTGCAGAAGACATCCTGCTTGGCAAAGAGTGGGGCAGTGGAAAAGAGGAAGACCCTCTACAAGATAGCTGGCTCGAGTGGTTGTAACCATGGGCTCGAACATAAGAACCATTGCGGGGCTGGGGCAGGACAGGGCAGTGTTTCAGTTTTTGTACATATGGTTATTATGAGTTGGAATAGCATACTAATATATCTGTTAAGTTACATTGTTGTTTATATAAATGTTTTTTATAAATAAAAATAGTCAAAAATCAGGAATGGATAGTCGATAATACAAAAGACTTAATGGTAAAGATAGAAATCAATTATAGTGAGCTACTTGTGAACGAGGATATTTTACTTAAGAAAATAAATAAGATGTGTCACATGATTATGAGAGAAATTGCATTATAGTGCCAATTATTTAAGCATAGTCCCTCAGATCTTAGTATGAAAATGAAGAACATGTTTCATAAATATATCTCATATTGCAAGGAATAAAATGGCACAGTGTTAGTGCTAAGCTCATGTATCTTCTGAGGCGAGATTTAGCTATATGTTTCGGATCCCACCAAGTTCTCTGCTATAAGGCCCTTGGGGGACATATGTAGTTGGTGACCAGCTACTGTTCTAAAGTGAGCAGTGTGACCCTCACTGGAGGCCTGGTGTTGTGTTTCTGTAAGGATGACAGGACTGTATGTAAAAGAACGCTCTTTGAGAATTAGAGGAAGTCTCATTAGCACGCTGCTGGATGAGAAAGGAGACCTGATACATACATGTTACACACTGGGCTAGCAAATAGGGCCGCAGCTCAAATCCATACCTTGCTCCTCAGGGAAAGTTGGGGCTTTGTGCTCTGATAAAAATGTACAGCCCTGGAAACCCAATCATGCTGGTGTTCTCTTATAGTGTCACCAGAGGGTTACTGGGAATCAGACTAGACTCAGTGGCACTGAATTTCCGTTGGCATATGCAGATGGCACATCCTTGTTTGCTGAAAGTAGAGAGGAACAGACTGTCTTGCAAAAGAAGATCCTTCAGTATGCATTAAGCCTCCATGTAAAATGAGCCACAGTCTCACAACTGAACCAAGACAGCTTCGTCATCAACAAAGGAGACAGAAGCTGTCAAGGCTGTAATCTTACTCGGTCCCACATTTAATGCTGTGGAATTGTTAGGTAGCCAGAGACAGAAACCAGGTGTTGTTCCTCTACATGCCAAGGCCCCCGCCTACAGGAATTTGGAAGCCAATAAAGGCTAAAGGGCATGCGCCAATTCAGGGAGGCGGTGCACCTGGGTGGGCTCAAACCAGGCCAGGTGGGTCAGCAGTGGGGTCAACTAGTCCCCTCTACCACGCCTCCCAGCCAAAGGTCCTAAGGCCAGAGCCTAGGGACCACTGCTCTCTCTGCTCGGCAGTGCTGTGGTCTGTCTCTCTGACCCCAGGCCGCCACGTGGGCGTGCACAGCCCCGTGAGGTTGTCGTGTCGTGACTGTAAAACCTGCAACTTCCGTCCTTTATACAAACCCACATGGATTATCAACCGGGCTTCGGCATGAATTCTTTCTCATGTGAAGCCAAGAACCAAGGTATTTCCCACCGGAGAAACTTCACAGAATCACTGGTCAAGCTATCAAATGATATGTTAGCCAATTGTATATAATACATTTGCATGTATTAAAGGGCAACATGTCACTTTGAAGACTCAGGTGGTGCACCCGATGCGAGACATTGCATTTTCAACCACCTTGTATACTGGTGGAAGCGCACTGATAAATAAGAAGGACTGGAGAAATGATGTATCTGAATTATGGGTGAAGACTCTCCGGACTACTGTGGACTGCCAGAAGAACCATGCTTCACAGATGATGATGGTGAGTTCTTTGTCTCTTGTACTTAGACATCTTATCAGAGAGGGCATTATATACAGTATCAGGGAAAAGGAGGACGACTCTTAAAGACATTCATTGTCTCAGTGGCTGTACCAATGAGCTCAAACATAATGACTGTGAGGACTTCGCAGGACTAAACAGTGTTGAGTCATGCTGAGAAAGGGTTGACATGAGTAGGCATTCACCAAGAAGCATTTAGTAACACCCACCACAGCATTATCCAGTTCATTACCCTTTATAGTTGTATTGGCATATGATTCACAATTCATTCAAGTGAATCGTTCAATCATATTTAAAAGAGTTGTGCCATCATCACCCCCGTGCATCACAGAACATTTTCTTCTCGTACTCATTTTTGTTAGCGTCCCATATCCCCAACTTCTCCTGCTGTGTCACCCAGTTACTGTCTCTATCGGTTTACCTACCTGGATTTCACACTTAGAAAATCATACAAACAAACAGAAGCAACAACAAAACCCAGCAAAACCAATCAGAGAAAAAACTCAATTAAAAAGAAAGAAAATATTAAAAACTGAAACAACTAAAACATTTGTCAAAAGGGAGAGTTGATATATTCTATTAATCTGCTTATGAATATAAATTTATTTACCAGCAACATTAATGATATATTTTTAGATTGTGCAAACATTAAAGAAATATGAGGATAACTCAAACCCTAATTAAGCTAAAGTATTACCATATTTTCAAAAATAGGTATGCAAATTGATAATTATTTAGGATTCTAACACTTACAGGCAACCATTATGGAAATAAGAAACCATAAAGTCAAACATGATCACTTGCTAAACAAGTGATTTCCAGATTCAGAGGGACTTTGCTAGTTCTGACCAGATTGTGAAATTTTGTTCATCAAGTGAGGTCTGTTGGTCACTTCAAAATGGGGTGATTTGCTGCGCAGCAAAGAACGACATTTTCGAACACTTTCTTCAGCCAGGATGACACATTCGACGACTGTCCAAAGCAGTTGGGCATTTGTACTAAAGTGTGAAGGGTTTAGGATTTAGAAGTATGTTAAATCACGTTTTTGTTGTTGTTAAATCACTTTTTAGCTATATTTTTATTCCTTCATCATAAAGGTAACATAGCAGAAGCCTTTTGAGCTTTCAAAAGAAAAAAAATTGTATGACTGAAATTGTCTGGGGAAGGCCCTCCAAGGGCAAACATTTTTATTTTCTAAGGGATGAGGTTGTGAGTTCATTCTAATTGCACATAAGATCTCATCATTTCTATATAAGAAAATGTTTTTATAAGATGATATGTCACCCATGTTCTTTATCATTGATGTGACCCTTTACGTGATGCAGATTTATTGTGCTATCGTACTCTTCTTTCCATTACTGCACTACCTGGAATCTCAATATGGAGAGAGAAAAGCAAAATTGCACTTATCTGTTGGGTAAAAAGTTAAACTTATTGTTGTCAAGTTGACTATGCAACCCCATATGTTACCGACCAAGTGCAGTGGCTTCCCCAGGAGCCATGTACTCTAATCTTTACTGTGATGGTTGTAGAAGTCGAGGCGATGCTTACTTGGGGTCAGACTGCCACCCTTGATGTTGGTATTAGAAAGAAAACTGTTTATGCCACCCACCTCTCTCAGGGAACTTACAATTAATGACATTGATAAATATTTCAAGAGTTCAATATAGCCAAAGTCATTTAAGTAACATAATTTTGTACAGAATATATATATATATATATATATATATATATATATATATATATACACATACATATTTTTAAATTGAGTAACCATGGAGAGTAGAGAAAGTTCTTATTACTTACAGATAAAGGGATTGAGGAAATGTATACACCATTTGGCACTAACATGAAATATGATCTTTAAATATAGATAAAAATGACATAGACTCCTAGCTAGAGGAAATAACATCATGAATGGTCTAGAAAGCTAAAAGGAGGATGAAGAAGGCTGGAGTAAAATGCGGGGGTTTTGCACATATTTCACGGAGACCAAGGGATGTGCCATGTGCCTGTATAAGTCTATCCAATTCAGAGCAGACACAATTTGTCCAATGGGATCGTGCTGCATCACTTTCATTTCTGTAGTTCTACATTGGGAATGCCTCTTTAGAAACACCATTCGAAGAAATTCTTTGTTTCTTTTTTATTGATGTAAAGGACCAGAAGGGCTCGGTGCTAAGCCTATGGCACATGGAGGAAGCGGCCATCTCTCGTATGAGTCTAGGAAATGGCTGGTGGATTCTCAGTTACAGAAACACTGCTTCTCCGCTGGCATATGACTATTCACCGTGTGAGCACAGCGGAGGGTGATTTCAGGTTACTTATTCTGGCAGACTGATACCTCAGATTATCAATGGGAGGGCTAATAAAATGGAAGGGGAGAAAATGAAATTTTCATTACAGGAAAGGGAGGACACACCTTTTGGCTCCTTTTGGCAAAGGAAGTCCCCAGTGTAAGATACTGTTCAGATTGTACTATTATTTTCAGCTTCTTATTCCCAAAGTTTACTAAACTGCCCTCACACAGTCTGTGAAGCAACATTAACGAGTCTCTTTCTTTATGAAAGAAATTAAAAAACTTAATGCTTTTTCAGCGTGCAAAGTGCTTCCAAAATATAAACCCATTTAATTCTTAGCAAAACACTTATGATAGAAATATCTGAGGCAGAAGCTCTTCCTAATTAAATGAATTTAGACAATCCCTTCATGTTTTAAACAAGAATATTAACATACGCAGTTGTTTCAAGTTTATTTAAAAAAACTTCATGAGATGATGCACATTTAAATAAGTCACAGTTAGGACATGTAGTCAGGAGAGACCCATCCCGGGAGGAGGACATCATGTTTAGTAACATAGATGGGTAGTGAAGGAGAGGAAGGCCCTTAAAGAAACAGGTAGACAAAGCAGCTAGACCATGTGCTCCAGCATAGGACGAGACAGACCACGTGCTCCAGCATAAGAACAGATAGACCATGTGCTCCAGCATAGGGCCAGATAGACCATGTGCTCCAGCATAGGACCCGATAGACCACGTGCTCCAGCATAGGACCAGATAGACCACGTACTCCAGCATAGGACCAGA
>NW_022103906.1:93846479-93848734 GCF_000313985.2 Echinops telfairi | reverse complement strand
ACCAGATAGACCATGTGCTCCAACATAGAACCAGATAGACCATGTGCTCCAGCATAGGACCAGGTAGACCATGTGCTCCAGCATAGGACCAGGTAGACCACGTGCTCCAGCATAGGAACAATTGCGAGGGTGGCACAGGACTGGTTGTTGTTTCCTTCTGTTGTGTACCACTATGGGTTGGAACCAGCTCTTTGGTACCTATTAATAAGTAATAAAATGCCTCAAAAAGTGTCAGTTATTATTAAGGATCCATTAAAATCATGGCAAATATTGCCAGTGCTACCAATATCCTGCTCTTCCTATGTTATATGCAGAATACTCAAAGGTCTTGCAGTCAAAATGGGCACAGCCTAGTTCTGGAGAATGGTATCGGTGTAGAAGTTATCTGCCCTACCTTATGCGAAAGGCAGTGAAAAACTCTTGCAGGAGTCCCTCATTTGTCTCTTGCCCTTCCTACAAACCAAGAGTCCAGACTTCCTCCAGGTTGTAGCTGTAGAACTATGGAACCTGCACCTGCTATGGTGTCTGAGTGACAATGGGGCAATTTTCTCATTTTAAAACTTTTATATGGAATGGCACATAGATATTAAATAGCAGAGAGAATGCCATCAACGTTTGTACTCCTTGCTCAGTTTTGTGACAATTATTAGCTCTTGGGTACTCTTGTTTCCATGATTTCTCTCAGATTAATTTGTAGCCAAGTCGATATACTATGTCATTGCATTTGCAAATGTTTCACTGTGCATATGTAAAATATGACTCCTTACATCATGATTAAAATACTCCATCACACCCACAAATTATAATACTTTTTTCATGTAATCAAATAACCAGTGAGTGTGTTAGTGTTCTGAGGAGCTCTTATTTTCTCTTATTTCATCTTCAATAAAATAAGTTACATATATTGCAATTATTAGCATGTCTTATGGGTGTGCATTTTCTCTTTGTATATTTATGAGAGAAAATTGCCTTTAAATTGTTTTTTCTTAAAATATCAGTTTTAGATTTTCATGTCAAGATTCCTAATACAAGCTAGAGAGTATTGCTGGGTTCTGTGAACGTTTTCTTCACAATTTGTATAATTACTTCATTAAATGGTTGCCAGATGTATGAGATTAGTATGGAAGACTTGCAGCGTGTTTGTTTGAAAAGTGTGTAGGTTTGTTTTGTTTTACAGAGTAGGGTATTTTGATATCAAATAATACCAATTTTATATTTTATTAAGTGATGAATATCTGAGAGTGGAATATTCACAATACTGTAAAACCCATTTCTCTGAAAATGGCATGTGGATCTGCTGCAGTCTTAAATCCAGCAGGATTTCATGTAGTAGAAATTGGCACACTGATTCGCCACCAGCTTTTGCCCCATACTTTCTCAATTTCGATCGTGGATTTTTCCAGTTTCATCAATGTAGAATCCTTTATCAAGTTTTTTTTCTGAAATTCCCCGGATGGATAGCTAGACCTGGAAGCTCAATGATATTCTAATTAGTGTATTTGGACTTATGGCTTCTTAGCTGGTGTGTTTCATTTCTAGCTGTACATAAACATTGTCTGGTCACCTAATTATATATAATGTTACCAGTCATTTGGTGAATGCTGTTTTGATATATTTTGTCATTTTTGTTGTTGCCTACCACCAAGTTGGTCTTGACTCCTCATTACATAATGCATAGCAGAATGAAATCGTCCCCAGTTCGGCACAATCTCTGTGATCAATGGCGTATCAGACTGTGTATTTTGTAATCTGTCCTGTTTTTTATTTCAAAGTTTTGTGTGACTTTTCCCCTTTGCAGGTCTGTGTTTCTTCACACTGATTCAGATAACTCATTCATGATGACATTTTTCAAGCTGTAGCTCTATTTCTCCATTTAGAATTTTTTAGAGCAGCTTGGTAATAATGTACAGTTTTTCTTATTTGGGAATATCTTAATTCCATTCTTGTTAAGAAACTTCCCAAGTGTAGGATTCTTGAATATCATGGTTTATTCAAGACTGCCTGTTTACCTTAATAGTCATTTGAAGTAAAACAGTGATTAATCCTACTGGGGCTCTTTTGTGCACCAGTTCATCTTTCTTTCACTGTTTTCAGGATTGTTTGGATTCGGTTTTCAGCAGTTTGGATATAAAGAACACAGCGTGCTATGCCTCATGTTTATTTTACTTAGGGCTCATTGAGCTCCTTGTGTGTGCCAATTCACATCTTTAATCAAATTGGGAATGATTTGCCATTATTTCTTTTTTTTTTTTTAA
>NW_022103906.1:93834390-93845023 GCF_000313985.2 Echinops telfairi | reverse complement strand
CCCTTGATCCTGCCCTACCAGGTCTCCCACACCCACCTCCCCACCAATTTGGATCGCTTGTTGTTCCCTTGTCCCTGGGTTTGTTATCCCCTTTTTTTATTTCTTAAAGAATTTTTTCTATCCCTTTCTCGTTTCCCTCTCTTGGGACTCCCATAGTGCATTTATTGGTCTACATATATGAGGTTCCTATACTTTGCTATTTATTTATTGTACTGTTCCCCAAGCTGATTCATTTCAGTTCACTTCTCAGTCTTCCCTGAGATGGACGGGCACAGTAGACTTAACCGCAGATTTAGACAACATGTATGATCATAGAGTTGGCCTAGGTCCAGGCAACATTTTGACCTGTTATGGTTCTGTCATCCATCACTTCATACTTTATTTATTTGTTCATATTGTCCTTTACTTCTCGGATCATATTTAGAGCAGCTCTTTAAAAATTCAAGTTGATCAGACCCAATATCTGGTCTTTTTCATGGATGGTTTTTGTTAGCTTATTTTGGTCCTTTTGTTAGCATCTTTGTCCGTTTGTCTTATGATTTGCTGCTATTGATAATGGGACCCATGAATACTGCAATAGAGTTGTCCAAGGACTTAGGTCTTTCTCTTTGGCACTATTTATGACATTTGTTCTTCCTTCCACCATTTCATTCTTCCTTCATTTCTTGCTTCTACCCATCTTCGTCCTTCTCTCCTTCCTTTCTGCTTTCTCTCCTTCCCTCCTGTCTCCTCTCCCTTTCCAATTTTGAAAGATGTAATAGTCCACTACATTTTTAAACATTTCTGTTATGTGTGAGAAGGAAAGCTACTGGAGGAAAAGAAATAAAAGCAATTCTTCAGTCTTTGGAGTATGACTCTATGCTGGGACTGTTCATAACCCAGCCTACCCTGAGCCAGGAGATCTAACAGAGACCTCAGGTCTTTCTGGACATACATATTGTCCTAAAAAGTTCCATGCATGTTCAAATTATGCATAATTGAGCATTTTATAATTCCATTTTCACCAAGAATTTTCCCAAGATAATTCTCAGAGTTATGACCCAGGCATCCAGATGATCCTATTTCTACCAGATGGCATTGGCTCCACAGTTGGCCTATCCCAGGGTGCATGTAACATAAATAGAAACTTTGTTTTAAGTAGTCATTTGACTGATTTAGTCTGGCAAGCACTTGAAGATGTCCTCTACTTACTCCAGAACCAAAGACGGAGATAATACATTGGAAACATGGCTACTCCTTCCATTTGGAGGCCAAGTGTGTGAGTGGGTGTGTGAATGTTAAAATTAGTAAGATGAAAAATGCCCCTACAATTCTAATAAGACTTCTCAAAACAGCCTCAATCTTCTATTATCACGATGTTCCACAAGAAAGGCATTGGGTTATACATAGGTGACTGGACACCTCATTAGATGGAACACACAGGACCCTAGGAGAAGAGATGATGGATAATTTGTCAAGCAAAAAGAAGGACAGGAACACACAACCTCTTTGAGGTGGCATGTGATCAAGAACCAACGGTCGTGAAAGCAGAAGTTCAAGCTGCAATGAAGGCATTGGTTAAAAACGAAGCACCAGGAATTGACAGAATATCTACTTAAATGTTTGACAAACTGATGAAGTAATAAAATAACCCAATCAGCTGTGCCAAGACAGCTACCTATTAGAGGTTGAAGATATGTGTGTGTGTGTGTGTGTGTGTGTGCCAATTCCTAAGAAAGGTGACCCAACAGAATGCAGAGGTTATGGAACAAAAAATTAGTATCACATGTAAATACAATTTTGCTGAAGGTCATTCAATAAGTGTTGTAACAGTACATGGTCAGGGAGCTGACAGATCCAAGCTGAAACCAGAAGAGGACAAGCTACTAGGGATGTCATTGCTGATGATAGATGGATCACATTTGAAAGCAGACGATATCAAGGAGACGTTTGCGTGTGTTTTATTGACTATGTAAAGCTATATGTGTGGATCATACTAATGAGAAGATTGGAAATTCCAGAGTACTTCATTTTACTCATGTGGAACCTGTACACAGAATAAGAGGCAGTAGTGTGAACAAAAGTAGGTAATCCTATATGGTTTAAAAGCAACTAATATTCAATTCATATTTGGAGGAAATCTTTCCAGAGCTGGGCTCTATGGAGAAGAATACAGCATCAGAACTGCAGGAAGACTTATTAACACCCTATCATATGAATATAACTTAAAGCAAGAACTCTTAACAGCTGATTAATATGAGGAAAGCATATATAAGAATTATTTGTTGTCATTTAATACTTATTTTACACTGATGTAGGTTTTTTTACTTGTTATTGTGAATTGAGTGAGGATTTACAGAGTAGATTAGATCAGTTTTCTATTCAACAACTCATACACATTTGTTCCATCTCATTGATTGCAATTGTTATAATAAAGCATAATTTATCCAAATAAAAAGGAGGATTTGAAATACCAGCTGATGAAAATCAGGATTGCAGCCTTCACCATAGACGGAAATTCTATGTAAAGAAAATCAAGATCCATATATAACTGGACCAATGGACATCATGATAAACAGAGAAGAGATGGGAGTTACCAAGGATTTCATCTTACTTGATCCACAGTCAATGCTCATGACAACTGCAGTCAAAAAATCAAATGACATATTTCATTGGGACAATCTGTTGCACAGACCTCTGTGAAGTACTGAAGCACGAAGTTGTCACTTTGAGGACTTGGGTTCTGTTGATACATGCCACGGTATTTTCAGTCACCCCATGTGCATGTGAAAGTTTGAAAAAAAATAAAAAAAGAATGACCCAAAAGAATTGATGTGTTTGAACTATGGTGATGATGAAGAATGTTGAAAGTACCATGTGAGCTACTAGGAAAAGAAACATGTTTGTCTTGGAAGTACAGCTGTCATGCTTCTTCGATGGGAGGATCAAGAGCCTTGATATCATGTCCTTTCTCTATGTTCTCAGGTGCAACCAATCCCTGGAAAAGGCTGTGATGCCTAAGAAAGAAGGGCAGCTAAATCAGGTCAATTCTCAATGAAACGGAGGCTTTGTATGATCCAAAAATGATACTTTGTTCACATAGAACTTACTATCTATTGACATTATGACTCCACTCTGATGGTTTTCCATTCTCATTGTTATATTTAAAGGGACTATTCATGAGTAGATCTGTGTTCAAATTCTCCCGTTGTTTAATCCGTCTATACAACTCCATTTAGTTTTACTTTTATTACTTGATCAAATTGGATATTTTTGCCTTTTACATTTCCAAATAAATTTCACAATCAGTTATAGGTTTCAACAAAAGTAAATTTTAGTAGATTTTAATATTTAATTGAATCTGTGCATTAATTTTCAGAGAATTGATGTTTTTTTACAATATTATATATCATTTAATCTATATTTTTATTTAAAATGGATCTATACAATAAAATCCATTTGCTATTAAAAGAGTCTACTCCATAAACAAAATAATAAACCATCACCATTCTAAACAAATAAGCCCCAGGTCTCTGGGTCACATGTTAATTCCCATGTAACCATCACACACTAAAAGATGTAACATAAAAATTTTAAACAAACTATTTTAAAAAACAAAATAGAAGTAACACTTCCTATTTCAAATTACGAAGTATGATATGCAAATCTAAAAAAAGTATTATACTAGAAATAACTTACATACCAATTTCTCTAATAAATATTGATACAAAATGTAATTAGGTATAATATGTGAACAGATCATGTTTGCTTGATAAAAATATAGCAAATAACAATTTGATTGCAAATCTAAATAACAAGAAAACAGAATATGATCATTTGAATGCTCTATTAAATAATATACCAATATTTTCAAAACACATCAATTTTTTACGATTAACTAACAGACAATTTAGAGAAAAAGTTATATGCTGTTATGTATTCCATACTTCCATTTTTATGAATATTGTAAAGCACAATTTAGATAATTAAAGAAATGCTAAATCCATATAGGTTTATATCATTGTCATGGATTGAATGACTCATTACTTTTAAGATAACAATTTTCTCCACATTGGTCAATAAAGCCAGTGTGATTTCATCCTAAATTCTATCACGCTCACTTTATACAACAGATGTTACAAATTACAAACACCTGTGATTCTCTGCCTAAGAGATCGTTTCCAACTTTGTGCAGCTAAATTAAGATATTTTTATTCTTTGAAGGGTCCCTGAAGACCACCTATGAGAACTTAAAGTGCAATGCCAAGGGAATTTCTCAGGCTGATTCAGTTACATTACCTTATTTCTAAATAATTTTAGATAATAAAATGTTGGGAGGCAGTAATTTGAAGGCACCCACTCTATCTTTTTCTCATTCAAAAAGAGCTCTACTATGCAACACTTGCGCATCCCTGCCATTGCTCGATGTGGGCAACCTTTTAACCAACTGGGTGGAGAAGATAGACAGCTCGCCCTCTGCAGAGGGCTCTGGCCAGCTATGACCCGGGGACTTGAATTAGAATGGCTTGATGTATTCTGGCTTAAAATTTACTTCTTGATATAGTTCTTTCTTCTACGTATGTGAGTTTCACTGGTTTTGTTGCTCTGGATAACTCATTTTAAAACAAGTACTTATTTCCAAATAAAACAATTGGATCCCTGGTTGATGTCAACAATCACAAGTCACATCAGGTATGAAAGAAAAGGCTGTTTGCTTCCAGAAAGTTCAAAAGTCTTAGAAACCCCAAGGAACGAGACCGTTATAGAGTCACTATGCGTTTGAATAAAAATTAAATGAAAATAAATCATTAATGCTAGGATAGGCAATGTATGCATTTGATAGGCTTTTAATGAAAAGTTCATGAAATACATTCGAAGTGTAAGCATTAGCTCATTCCTTACAAGCAATAACTCATTTAAACAGAAATCAATAATTCCATTTTAAAATTAGACACATATATAAAGTTAAGTAAACAACATCATCAACAACAACCTAACAATTTATAAGAGTATTTTTCTGATTGAGCAGCAATAACCAAAAACTTACATTTCCCAACCTCATTCTATGACATTCGGATTAAGTCAAGAAATTTGAATTTTAATTAGAACTCCATGCCGTAATAATAATAATTATGATGGCAGCTAATGTTTATTAAGCCTCACAAAAATTTCTTATGTAATTTTAGAACACTCTAGAATGTATGCTATTATTATATGTTTCAAAGTTATTTTCTGATAGACAAACTAAAGGTCACATAACTATGAGTCCACCTTAATGACATCTAGATCCAATGAGCATTCATTAAGAAACACTGAACTCTCTCTAGCTAAAGGCATGCACCTGTAAGAGATAACTTCAAGTAGGCTTTCTGAAAATAACTGCTCCCCATCCCCGCAAAAGAAACGGACATGCAACAACAAGAAACCCTTCTCTTTCATGTAGTCAATGCTGATGCCTAGTGAGCCCGCTGTTGGTTTCTGAGACTGTACCTGTTTACAGGAGTAGAAAACCCAGTATTTCTCCAGCAGAGCTGCTGGTGGTTGTGAACAGCCAGCTAGGCAGATTGCATTCAAATATATAACCACTACACCACCAGGGACATAGAAATACAAAGGCAACACATACCAAAAGAAACAATTACACTTAGCTTGTTCTGATTTATTAATATTTATTAGTGCTTCAATGTTTATCTGATATAGTTGGGCATTATATGACTGGATTGTTTTTCTCTTTGCGTGTGTGTGTGTGCGTGTAAATTTTATTGATTTGTGATTTTAAAGATTGCCTTGGGAATATCATTCTAGTCTAATATCCTGGCCTCTTCACAGATACAGAAACACAGACCAAAAGAATAAAATGAATTTTAGTAGAGTATGCAATTGCTATTATTGTTCAGTGCCCTTGGATGAATTTTAATTCATAATGGTCATACATCCTTGGGCTAAGTAGGCTTTCTAGAGAAGCAAAATCACTGACTATATCAAGTGGCTCCCAAAGTTGCAGAAGGGAGTAAGTGAGATGGTTCCACTCCATGATCAATCGTTACACTAGAGGCTTGCCCTGACTATGTAATTGCCTGGATTGATGAACCAGGAATAAGGAAGACCACGGCTTATGGATGCTGAAATGGATGAATCCAAAGTTGGCATTTTAAGATGACTCCCAGGGTCAGTGAGTAATATGGCTGGCCATTGGCTCAAACCCCAAGACCCAGAAGTTGATGAGTCAGAGTCAGGGTCCAGACCACCAAGAATCAAGCTAGCTTCCCCACAGTGTACTTATGTATGAAGTAGACCACACCCTGAGGAAGCATCATTGGGTTTTGACCTGAGTACGGGGTTGCGCTCCTCTTTAATTTTCTCACAACTGCTCGACTTCTCATAGCAGATCCCACTATGGTGTTGATTACATTACGTTAGATTACATCATCGGGGAGGTTTCAATGGCCAAATTACTGAGACTCTTTTCCTAATCAAGTTCACACAAAACCCAACTATTACAGTACCTCAGAAAACACACTACCTAGTCCTGTGCCATTCTTACAATAATGACTGTTTCAGCCACTTACGTAGCTTTGTTTCTCTAAAGAATCCAGACTAAGACCTTCTCTAGCCACTGAAATCAGTGTAACTTTTGATCTTCATGGAATTCTTTTATAGGTTTGATTTTACTAGTTCTAATGCAAATATCAATTTTCTAAAGAATGAGTTTAACATTAGAGCAGTGTTACATAGAAAAATAGATAACATCATTGAAAAAAATATATAAAATATTACTTGCACTAACCTCGTGTGTTTACTAAGATAAGAGATGCTGCATTGCCTCACTGTTGACATATTACTACTCAGAGAGACACATTGGCTGATAACTGAGGTGATTTGGAATATCTACATATCTTCAGTTTCCAAATCTGCTTCTCCTCTTAGTTTCATATTTTAATTATCAGGAGCAATAGCACTGCTGGGATTGTAAAATGTATTTGTGCCAATGATTTCTGCAAATTCCTCCCTTAATGTTCAAATTAATGAAAGTCAAAACTGTCATAAAAGTGCACATTCATCTAAAATCATTGAAAGTGTCTAATTAGAGCTGGATTAAATATATATATCCTAGGGATTTACCTGACAGACATCAATTCATAATTGTACTTCCATTACATCTGTGCTGTTTTTACATATTATTCCCCCAGAAATAAATATAAAAAGTTATTTTCCTCACAGGACCTGTTTATAATGAATGTGTCAAGGTAAATGTGTTTTTTAATCTATGTATTTTTTCCCTTTTCAGTGACAGTCACTGCCATTTTTTAATTCATATCAGAAATTTGAAACCACATTTCCTGGATACAAATACTTGGAATAGATTTAGGACACTACACGTACTCCTACTATGTTAAAATAATGCAAAGTCAGTTTTTCTTTATCTTGTTTTAAAAATACTTCTGATTAGTTATTTTTAAATTATTAAAAAATGGATATCAAATTTTATTAATGGTTACTAGGGTCAGTATTGAGAAAGTGGAGGATGGAGAATAGGGGTGACAGAAAAACTACATGGATCACGGAATGGTACCCTTGCAAACATATTCTTGTAATTGCTGTCAATAAGGCTTAAACCTATAAATAGCTGAACAGGCAAAAGTTGTGTGATCGACATACAAAGGGGGCTTCAAAAAGTTTGTGGGAAACTTCCATTATTTCAAAATTTATTTGCAGGCATCACTGGGGCTGTTTCTTGTTGCTGAATTGTTTGCTGGCCTGCTCTTCCAGCTGCATGGCCAGGCACAGGGCCTCCCTGAAACCTTACAGGGCTGAGAGGTCCTTGGTAAGGTTCGCCAGGGTGGATTCTGCTTTGTTCTCCATGGTCTCCAGGTCACAGTCAAGCCGCTTGGTCATCTCAAGAGAGCTTGTCAGGTTGACCCTTGCTCAGGAGGAAGACCTAAAGGTTTCTTGCTCCACCTGCAGTTGTTGGCTTTCCAGAAAGCCTTCACTTCTCCTAGTGAGAGAAGCAACAGATCCCGGGGTGCACTTTGAGCTGAAGAGGTGCCAGGCATCTCGGGTAGAAGACACCGCTGGGAGCACCGGCTGTGATGTGTTCAGTCTGCAGGTTCTTCTCTGGCCTGCTAATTAGTTTTTAAAGAAAAGTAAATAAAAGGTCATTTCAGGAAATTCTTCTTCTCAATCATAAATTCTTTATCATCGTTCCAAACAGGCATATACCTTACAATTAAAATGCCCTATTAGTTTGAAGGCATCAGGGCAACTATTAAACTTGAAATATAAATATATATCATTCTATATACATATGTTGAAATATGGGAAAATAACATTTTAGGAAAGTATGATATGCCACACTACTTATAGTTCTAATTTTAATATAAATCATGTAAGTACCATGCACTAACTGATTGCACTGCTAGTGCTCCATTTTTTATTTAATATTAATAACAACTTAATGATACAAAATACTAATTGTAGTTTTCTGATGTTAGAAAAGATTGTTTCCTATATAGTCACTCAAATGAGAAGTTTCATGTATGATAAATATGGTAAAAAGTGACATTTCTGTTCTCTAGCAACAGTGAAAATACACATATATTTAAAAGAATATTCTTTCAAGTAGAAGCAAATAGTGAGATCCTCATAATAAAAATATAATAACATGAAACTTATTTGGGGATAAAATTATAAAATTATATGACATATTCATTGTGGAAATTCTAAATGAATAGAGGGGCATATCAGGTCTATGCAAAGAAACACCTGAATCCATAAGCATACTAACTCCTCCAAAAAGTTATAGAAGGATTCATGGCAGTTCCAATCAATTAAATACAGATTTTTATTTGTTATGTATATTACCCAGCCCACGAACGCATTTTAAACTAGTATTTCAGATGATTAATATTTACTTAATATCATAAAGCAAATAGCTGAGTTTATTTACAAGCTACCAAAAATCTATAACAAAGATATAGTAATTAATTAATGCTGCTATATATAGAAATAGAAACTTGAAATGGAAGGCACAGAGCAGATCCGTGTTTGATTTTTAAAAACTTCTATATTAAATATTAGTAAGTTATACAATAGAATGATGGACCATATATAGGGGGAGTAAAAATTTTTTCTTATTGTTTATATAAACATGAAATTTAGATGATTTAAAGACTTAATACAAAAGAAAATAACTTTAATTGATATCGAATAATACATTTATGACTTTGTATTAGAAACATTTTTGAAGCAAGACATATTAAAGGTAGAAGTTGAACATCAGACACCTGAGAAACTAAGATTCGAAAAGAATACTTATCAAGAGTCAACAATATAAGAGTGAAATTAAAAAGTCTTGGATTTTGAAGATATATTTATAACATTCAAACTTGGCAAAAGAAACAGGATGAGTAATGGAGCTCTCTAATTCAATTGGAAGGGAGATGGACCACACAATAGGAAAATAGATAAATCCTTGCACAGTAATATCAAGCAAGGAAGTAGAAACACACAGCAAACCGATGTAAATAGGAAATGTAACCTCACAATTCAGAGTGAAGTTAAAATTAACTTTAGAGTGACAAATTAATTTACTCTTACCAGCTTAAGATATGAAGCCATGAAGATTCCGTAAAGTAATAATTTTGGCAAAAATGTAGACAAACGAGAAAACTGCTAAAACATTAAAACTGTATTTGAATAAGCATTTGGGAAAGATAATCAAGGTGGAACTTTGTTCTCGCTGGCCCCTTGTAGCCCAAACAGTTAAATGCTAGTCAGCCTCCTAGACAGTAGGAGGCGCTGGGGTTCCATTGGGTAAGCGTTTGACAAGGGTAGATGTTCAAATCAACCAGCCACTCTGTGAGAGATAGAGAGATGAGATTTCTTCCAGTAAAGATTTACAATCACAGGAACACCATACAGGGTATTCTTGGGCCAAAATTGCACCTGTGAAATTAGCCTAATGGAAAGTTGAAAGTCTGGGTCCGTTAAAAGCATGTTGGAAGACAGACATGGTCGTTCTCTTCTCAAAACCCAGCCATTACAAACCCGAAGGATTACAGTTCTATTCTGAAACAAATGGAGTCACCATCAATCGAGATGAATGTCAAGGTAGCTCTTTTTTTTTTAAACCCAAGCCCCCCTATATATATTCTACATATAATAGTCAAAAGGGATTTTTTTCCATGTTACCTGGAACACGTGCCATGCTACAATAGTAACAACCACAAAAAGCCTGGGACAGAAAAGAATAAATAAGGGGCAGCATGCTTAAGCAGTGGAAAAGGTACAAGAAAAATGAAGTAGATGATGACCCATGAAATAATGTGGGCATATAATTTAAAATATTGGGGATGAAATGAGGAATTTGAACATTTATTTTATTTATATGAAGGTTAATTATATACAGATTAGGAATATATATATTTGACATGAAATATGAAGGATAAAGATATCAAAATAAAGACACAATTACCTTTCTGAATTGAAAAGCAGTGTTTGTGATTAGCAGGAAGCTCATAGGAGAATACAAAGTTTATGGTAGTTTTAAAAAAATTTTTTTTTACTTCCTTTTTTTAATCAATTTATTGGGGCTCATACAATTCATCACAATACATAGATCAATTGTGTAAAGCACATCTATACATTTGTTGCC
>NW_022103906.1:93814792-93831864 GCF_000313985.2 Echinops telfairi | reverse complement strand
ACCGTCCACGCCTTCACCCTTCCACCGCGAGACAGATGCCCACTCCTCCACTCCCGTTATGCTGATTGTACTTACCTCAGGGGACTCATGTTATACCTGTCCTTTTGCTTATGGTAGTTTTTTTAATGGGGTATTATGCATATGGGGAATTTTTTTTTGGCCTGAGGTGGTTACATAATTTTGTGACAAATTGAAGATCTAAAAGTTCACCTTCCTGTTGATGAACTACACCGAGACCTGTACCAGCCCTGTGAAGCTTCCACATCATTGCAACCACACGGCTTTGCCATCCATCAGCCTGTGGTCTTCCTGTGGTCTGCATCGTTGCATGTGGCTGTGTGAGTCTGAAGAGGGATGATGGACTAGTATTCGACTCATGGACTTGAGTTGCACTGGACTGGGATGTTTTCCTGATGTACAAAGGTTCTGGGTAGAAAGCGCTCTCTTACACGTGTGCCTCTGGATTTGTTTTTCTAGTCAACCTGGACTAACACAACACCTATAATAAGGCGATAGCTAGGAGTGTGATAGTCGTGAAAAGACTCAGGAAAGGAAAGAGACATTCAATCGGCAATGATCTGAAAGAGAATTCAGTCTTAAGGTCAATTCTTTTCATGATAGTAGAACCATCATCTCCCTGGAAGATACATCAGGCATTTTTAGGTAAATACTACTACTACATATTTCTAACTGCTGATTTCATGCAATCTCCTGATTAGAAATATATAGTTAAAGCAGGATTTCTTAATCTGGACTACAGGGATAGGATTCCGGTTATCCGGAAAGCAATTCTGTGGCTGCAGACGTGCATCGGAATTAGGTCTGAGCAGGACAGAAAGTTTCTCAAGTTTCCAAATTTAGTCCAATCTAAGAGAGAGTCGCAGAGATCGTGAATCAGTGTGAGTAGCAAATGGTCTCATTACCTGTCCTGCTCAACCTAGTTCAGCGACGCCCAGCAGCATTTTCTTGCTTTCCTCAGCCTCTTCCTATACTTTTCTCTCTTTTTCAGTTTCTGATTTATCTCTGGTTTTCATGAAAGCTCCATCTAGCTTTGTTTGTGCTTGTTGACAGCAGCACCACCAGGGCTCACTGCCCACACAGTCCCCTCTGACTCACGGCAACATTACAGGACAGGGTCGAACGAGACTAAATCTGTACAGGAATAGAAAGCCTCATCTTTTCATGCAGAGCGGCTGGTGTGTTTTGAACTGCCGACCTTGTTAGGCACCATTAGATTCGTTTTGACGCATAGCACCCCGAAACACACAGAACAAAACAGGGCAGGTCCGGTGGCATCCTCCCAATTGTTGGGTTTGAGCCCCTTGGTACAGGCTCGGTAGGAATCCATCCATCTCCTAGATAGTCAGTCCTCCACTTCTTCCCCATCCTTCCACTTTCCCAAGCGTCCTTCTCCAGGGTCTGGTGTCCCCTAGTAACATTTCAAAAGAACCTGAGTCTTGCCATCCTGGCTTCCCAGAAGCATTTTGGATATACTTCTTGCAAGACAGATTTGTTTGTTCTTCTGTTTAATTGTCTCTGTGTAGTACGTGCCTCAAAAACTAAATTTCCTACAGTTCAGTTGGCATTCCACCTTTGACCCACAGAAGCCCACATGCCATCTCCTCAGTCTCTAAAATCAACTCTATCCTAGGCTGCGTCTGGTGTAGACGGAAACAGTGTAATATGCTGGGTGGGGTGGGTGTGAGGAAACAGAAAGGGGCTCATGTCCACTCTTCCTATCTGTGTCCAGTCTTGGGACAAGAACAGACCCTTTAATCCAGAACAGTGGAGTCTTGATGAAAACTGTGCCTTCTAGTCAACAGTTATTGAATATCTAATTTATGTCAAGAAAATCCATATTGTCCCGTTTAATTCTAACAACAATTTTGGGTCCTCAACTTGCTTGCACTTGCTATCATTCACACTTTTATTAATAGCAAGATATACTACTAGGAATCTTATGAAATCATACTATATTTCTAAAGTAAGACTTGAAATTGCCAATATTATTCTTGTCAGCACTCATTAGTTGGCACTGATCTGAATACCCAGCCTCTATGTGGTTTTGTTACTTTAAAGAAGCCCTAATAGCTCAGTAGTTGAGCACTCAGCTGCCAATTGAACGTTCGATAAACTGAATCTTACTGGTTACTCCGGAGGAGCAATTCGGTGTCTGTATTGATTATGAATACTATATAGATTATAGCCTTGGGAACTTGATGCACAGTGATACTTTGTTCTACAGGCTCACTCTGAGTCAGCGTTGACTCATTGATGAAGAGATAGGTGCTTTCTTTTCTTTTTTTTTTTAATCCCGGGACACACATAGATAAATAGAAAGTTGGTGGTTTCAACCCACCAAGAGGAGCCTCAGAAGAAAGACCTGGAAATCTACATACAAAAGGTCACAGACTTAAAAGAACGGCGTCAAGTGCAGTTCTACTTTGTGATTCATGAAATTACTATGCAGCATAATCAAACAGACAGCAACTGAAGCAGGCATCTTACTATAAGTGAGGAAATTAATAACTAAAGAGACTAAAGAATTTTCATAACCCCTGGCTAGGTGAGAGCAGAGTGAAGAGTAAAATAGGTCTTCATAACCCTAGAAATGCGCTCTTTCTCCTACAAATGAAGCTTAGATTCATTTAATTTTTGCAAATACAAAAAAAAAACAAAAAACAAAAATAAAGAAATTAAGTTTAATGTACAACCTAAAATGTGCAGAGAGAGTTATAGAAAGAACATCAATTACAAATCACCCAAACACTCAATAAAATAGCATCGCTTCTCATCTGATCAGAGAAAAAGAAAGAAGAGAAAGAAGAACATTAGGGGAGAGAAAAGAAGGAAGATAAAAAAAGAAAAAACAGAAGAAACTAAACATAAAATACAGATGGAAGAATACTCATGAATTGCATTCTGTGCAACTTTTATAGCTTGCATTGCTTTTTCCTGAGTACAAACAGTTGATGTAGCCTTTTTGTTTAGTCTGATCAGAGCACCTCTCAGCAGACTTTTTTCCGGGTTGTTCCACATCTGCCTTTTTGCCTCACACATGCTTCTAGCAGTAAAATAGCTGAAGAAAACTGATATGCAGAGAGGAGCAAGACTCTCCGATCACAAATATGCACTGTAATTTATTTTCAGTTTATGGTATCCGATTTTACAATTGATAGTGTAGAAAGAATGTTACCTAGATCTGGATAGGTTGCGTAAGCTTTTAGAACAACAGAAACAAACATCACATCCCTGTACTTAATGCACGGTAGCCACAGAACTTAACAGCTCCTGGAAAAGTGGATGAATACTTTAGAAATCAAGGTCATGCGAGTTGTTGCTGCTGTTGTTATTGTTAGGAGCTGTGGAGTTTGTTCTGACTTAGAGCAATCCTACAAGCACCAGAGCAGACCACTGCCCAGCCTTGAACATCTGCACAATTGCTGCTATTTTTGTCCCCATCATTTAGCCACTCTGCCAAGCCATCGGAAGAGCCTCCCTCTTACGCTGACCTATTTTACCCAGCACGGTGTCTTTTCCCAGAGATTGGAGCCTTGTGAGAACCTGTCCAAATATGTGAGGGGAAAGGCTCTCCATCCCGACTCCTAAGGAGCCTTCTGGCTACACTTTCTCCTCCCCGGATGCATTTGTCTTGGCGTTCCATGGTACTTTCGGCATTCTCTGATAGCATCGTCATCCCAATGTCTACTGCTATCACAAACGACTTTATCAAGGTGAAAACTGGAGTTTCGGTTAACAAGCTTTTCACGGAATAAAATCTTTCATGATTGGGCAGTGCCTTGTAAAGATTCACCAAAGTACTGTTGTTATTGTCGTTGTTAGGTGCGTCAATTCTGACTTATAGATCCTGCACGCAGAAAATGAAAAGCTACCCAATCCTGTACCATCTTCAAAATTGTTATTTGTAAGGTCATTGTTGTAGCCACTGTGGGAATCTATTCCTTGATGTTCTTCCTCTTTTCCCTGACTTCTGTTTTACTCAGCATGATGTTCTTTTCCAAAGACCAGTCTATCCTGATAACATGCCCAAAGTGTGTGAGATGAGGTTGTTGTCCTTGCTTCTGAAGAGAATTCTGGCTGCACTTCTTCCAAGGTAGCTTTGTTTTTCTTCAAATAGTTCATTGTATTTTCAAAATTCTTCACTAGGACCATAATTCAAATTAATTATTTCATACTAGGCAGATGAAAATATCAAAACTTATATTGTAGTGAAAAGAAATTTGTACAGAACTTAGATAAAGGGAACCCAGTAATTTCTAACAAGAAAATTCTTATGGGTTTATATTTACAAAAGTATGCTTTAGCAGACAAATGGAAGTGGCAATAACATTTTAATATTATTTTGATAACCATAAAGTTGATGTAATTTAACAACTTATCCTATGATTATTTTGACTTTTCATAGTCAGCTTACCATAAGCACTAAATGAGGGGAGGGGAGGAGTCTAGGTTGCATCTATTATAGAAACTTTCTTTATGACTACTTTTGTTGAGCTCTTTCAAGATGCCCACTTCTGATAAAGAATTTCTATAAAAATTTCTGCTGATGATTTTGAGAGTATATTCTGCATAACTCTTTATGAGAGTAGAAAGCATCATCTTTCTCCTATAGAGAGACTGGTGGTTTCAAACTTGTTTTGCTGTTAACAACCCAATGCATAACCACTACAGCACCAATAGGTAACCCCATGATATGCATAGAAAAGTTTGAAATGTCAAGAAATCCATCTTCTTGGATCCACAGTCAATGATCATGGAACCAGCAATCAAGAGATTTGAAAAATGCATTGTATTTCATAAATCTGCAGTCTATTTACCATCTTGAAAAGCAAGAATGCTGCATGGAGGACAAAGGTGCACTTGACCTAAGCTATGATATTTTCAAATGGCAACTATGCGTGTGGAAGTTGGATATTGAAAAGGGACAACTGAAGAAGAAGAATACATGCATTTTGACTATAATGCTGGCAAAAAGTATTGAAAGTATCATGGGCTGAAAAAGGACCAAACGTATTTATCTTGGAAGAAGTATGGCCAGAATGCTTCTTAGAGGCAAGGATAGCAAAAATGTGTCTCACGTACTTCAGATATGTTGTCAGGCGAGCCACGTTCTGGAATAGGACAGTATGCTTGGCAGAGTAGAGGAACAGTGGAAAAACTGAAGGCCTTTCACAAGATCTAGTGAAAGAGACGGTACAATCATGGTCTAAATCATAACCATTTGAGGATGGTGCAGGGATGGGCAGTGTTTGTTCCGTTGTACAGAGGGCTGCTATGGATGGAACTGACGCTACAGTATCTACCAGCAACATTCTTCTGCATGCACTTCTCACCTTGTCCCCTTGGTATGCGTGGAGCCTCATCTTCAGTACAAGCTGAAGATCTGGCACACAGTGGAGCATCTGATCTTCTGCAAGGAATTTCTGTGTTCATTATATGGCCAGCTATTCCATATAGGCATGTAAGACCCTGATAGCTCTTATGTAGTTAAATGTCACCACTACGGATGTCCTCATCATGCCATAGCTTGAGCTTCCTCTTATTAATTTGTAGTTAAATGACAAAACCACTGATGTCTTCATCATGTCATAGTTAGAACTTCTTTTTCTATGATCTGTGTCTCCCTGTCTCTCTCTCATTCTCTCTCTTTCCTCTCTCTCAAATGTGTATAAGAGCATGGTGGAATTAAAATAAGTATGAATAATTGGCAGAGGCACATTGGCCAAAGTGAAGATATAAGCTGTTCTCTAAGAAATATTGTTTTAAAATGCATGATTTTTACACTTGTATTTATAATATTTATATTATTTTTAGTACTTATATTTAATATTTACAATACTGTGAATACATTATTTATTTTTTTCATAAAATAGTTATTAGTTCCTAAAATAATTATTATAGTGATTTTCAAATTAATACAGTTTGAAAAATGAAATCTATCAAAGAGCCAAATTTAGTAGGTAGAAAATTTTAGATATCAAAAAAATATGAATCATGTAAAGAGGCTAGTGACTGACTGTAAATTAGATCTACTTTAAGGTAATGGTTTTTGAAACATAAAGGTCAGTCATTCGATTAGAAAGAGATGACTCTAAGCCTTGGTGTTCAACCTCAGCAATTTTGGTTAGTTATGAACTTAATCTTCTTGAGGACAAATACCATAATTTTAGATGAAGCATCAAGTGGCTTCAAAGCATAGCATTTTATATTTAAAATGTGGGGAACTAAAGCAAAACAACATTGAGTAATTATAACAACAGAAACAATGAAGTATATAAAGATCTCCCAAATAGTGTAGCATTTTTTTCCCCATAATTCATCCCAAGAAGGAAAACAAATACTCAACATTTCATTGAAGGGTTGTGAAGATGAGATACTAAAGGTTGCATCTGCCTAATTTAGTGTGTGATATCATTACTATTGTCAGTTACAGAGGAACGTTCATAAGATTTTGTGATCCACATGTATCCTTGGGCTTCAGTGAGGGTGTGCAGGAAGAGTCGGTTTATTCTGGTGGCCTGCTTTTCCACTGGGGTCCTGGTAGCATGGTGGTTACGCGTTGGACGGCGGAAGGTTGGCAGTTGGAAATGGAAGCATCTCCTTGGGAGAGAGTCGGGGCTTTCTACTCCAATAGAGTGACAGTCTCAGAAACCCACAGGGGCTTGCTATGAGTCAGCATTGACGTAATGGCAGTGAATTACCTTTTTCATTATAGGTATTTTGGTATTAATTTCTTAAAACCCATGACAGTTATCTAGGATGGTTTGCACATATTTAGTTAATGAGTCTCCATATGCTCTACATTCGTCAACTTTTATCTGAGGGACAGAAAGTGCCCCTACCTATTCATACCAAGGAAACTCTGATTGTGGCCATCTTAAAATGGGTGCATAGGTTGTTAAAGGGAATTCCGTTAAAACACATCCTTAAACCCATGTCAGGTATAACATACATCTCCCAATCCAGCCTAGCAGAAGCCAGGAACAAAGGTTGGTTCTATATAGCCAAAAGGTGGCATTGGGGTAAAACAATAGACTTTTGAGCATTGTTGCCAGGCAGTGAAAATCAAATCAGTAGTTTTTAAGGTTATAACTGATGCGAATTCAAATATTACAAGTTATCCCATAGGTTTGATGAGGGCTGGGTTTTTCACAAAGATGCAATCAGATTGTGCCCAGCAAAGTGGGGCAACCTGACTTAGTACCCCTGCTTGCATGGATCTACACTTCAAAGAATATTGTTTGTTGGTTCAAAGATTCTTTAGTTAGGAGACTTTATTCAATGAGATGTCCTTAATAATGAACTATTCCTCCACTGTTTTTGTATCCTCGAATCAAGTGCTTATGCAATATCTATGCAAAATTAATTAAAATATATGTGTACCGGATTTGAAAGATAAAAAAAAAAAGAACAACTCAATCAGATACCTTCAATGGGGAATGGGGTTACTAATGAAGGAAGGTCAGATTACTTTGAGTTTGGGAAGCCCCTAATATCTAACAATCAAACTTAAAATGATGAGCATGAATATTTTCCCAATCCAGGAGAATGTTAGCAGAGGCATGACTATATGAAATATATATTACAAAGAAAGATCAAGAGGTGCAATTTTTGTTACATTCAGGATCTTGGGTGGATTATCTGTCTCAGATGTCTAAATTTTAGTTTAAAGTACTCAATTAGTTGAAAAATCCAGTAAAAAAAACAAAACTATCTTCAATTGGGATTGGTGGATTCAGTTTTGGACTCCCTGTAAGTTGGGACTACAAAGGTTAATGAGGTGGACCAAAGCTAATATTTTCCAATTAAGTTCTGTAAATATTTTAATTGGTGCCTCTTCCAGTATATGGTAATCTACTTTTATAGTAAGAAACATATGTTTTTTTCTAAATTTTGGCCATAAGAAAATGTTAGACTTTTGAAATGTGCTCATCAGAATACTAAATTATTGACAGTATCTTAGTCAAGTTGAATTAAATTGGAATTAAAATTAGTTGAAAAACAAGAGAGAACCCTAGGCCTTCCATCAATGATTTCATGTGGAGTTGATGTATATGTACCAAATGGATTGACCTTTAAATGTAGCAAGATGGTTGGAAGGACTTTAGTGAGACTAAATGAAAGGATTCAGCAGCTTGGTTATTTGGGGGTTATTATACTATTTGTTCTACTTGTTCAGGAGATTCTAGATGATAAGGGCAATACAATTTATGATGGATAGGAAAATTAATTACATATTTTTGATTGTTGATTGTTGGTGCTAAATCCTCTCAAGTGTATCATTTAAGAAGGTATTGAGGAAGTCTAGAGTGTCTACCTGAACTTTATTTGGTTCTTCTGATAAAACTCATGATCCTACATCAGTAGATGTGGTTGTCCAAAAGTTATAGGAATTAATGAACAATAGTTAAGAGGAAGAGTGTTAATGGGGATTAAGTTGTGATTATTTCATGAACAATGCTTTATAAAAGCAAGTAGTTTCTACCCTGTAAATTAATTCTGATTTGGATCCTTTATTAGAGTTCTTGGGGGCTCTGGTAGACTTTATAATACTCTCTTTTCTGTAAATTGTAAATCATTGCTCCATTTAGAGTACAGATCTAGGCCCCAAAAGTCAACAAGTTCATCATAGTAAAGCAAAATGAATGTGATTGTTCAATAAAACCAAGAAATATAGAAACAAGTTTTGAATGAATTAAACTTTCTTCTAGATTTGTAAGTCTAAGAGTTTTGAGTTTTAGTACTCTGTTATAGAGTCAGTAACCAGATTAATGTTTCCTTGGGGGCGTGGCAGGAGAAATTTGGGGAAAATAGGGAGTTAAAACAGTGAATAGAAGAATGAAGACAATGTTCTAAGACATATTATGGTGATGCTTGTAAAATGCTTCTTGCTGGACATCAACTATTGACTTGTATGATATGTGAATTATATGCCAATGAAACTTGTGAAAATACATGGAGTTAATTGCACAGTGTCTAACACTACTTTTAATTAGAAATTTGAGAAGTTCTTCATTACAATACATGATAGATTTCCTAATGCCAAACACATCAAATGCCCCTATTGGGTTCCCAGAGCCCCTCAGTCTATTCTATACCTGGTGGAAAGGTCACTGACTTAAGCTGTTTCTATAACAAATCACAATCCTTTGTCTAATTCTACGGCCTTGCAATAATTGCAAGCGCTAGGTTAAATTTGTTTGATGATTGGGAGATTTTAATTATTGAAATATCAAGGACGTTGACCTATTTGTCTAAGGGTGTGTTTGATCTCTACAATTTGAGAATTTTCATGCGCTAAATTGGACGGGTTGGTAGTGGGGTCTACTTTCCATCCTCGTCAATACCTTTTCACTAGGACTGAAAATTCTGATTTAGTTTAAAGAAGAATACTATATTGAATACTTCTGTAACACAGAGGACAATAGATCAGTCCTGGAATATTCGCAAAACTGTAAAATAATCTAGTGTGAAAATCATATGCACTCTCTTCTTTATTTTGTATGCAGGAGTGGATTTTTTGTTGTCTACTCTTTTATTAGGGAAAAGGTCATGGAATAGCCTATAGCCGTTGCTGATCATCCAAGAATCTTCTCACAGTTTGACATTTCTTTTATTTAGGTCTACTACCAATTTATTTTGGGGATTTCTCTATTTCAATACTCATTATAAGTACTACTCTCCAGGTCTTGTTATCATGTGGACCAGTTGAAGCAAATCAGGGAGTCCAGGTTCATAAGCCTCAACAAGAATATTAAATTCCTCAGCAAACTTGAAATGATCATCGTTCAATTTTCAAAAACCTTTACCAAATGTATGTAAATCTGAGCATGCCCAAGGGGCATAAGTAATATGGGGAGGATCCCCAATAACCACACTGGAGTGGATTTTAAAAGGCATTTCAGAAATAAGCTTTGTTTTCCTGTGGGTCCTTTTGAGAAAAAAGCAAGTTCAGACAATACATTAGTAGAAGAATCCTTTGCAGCATCAGAGAAACAAGGAGACACAGAATGATGCAGAAAATAGTTGCCAGGAAGGGAACTGATGGATTTGGGGCAATTGGAGTAATTCAAGCAGAAATATGGAGCTGCGATTTCTTAATTTGTTTTCTTAATTTTGAAGCATTATCCTATAGAGAAACCATTTTGTTCTCGGCATATCTTCAAAACAGACAAACCAAAAACCTGCCATTGTGTCTGTTTAATTCAAGGACTTTTCTGACTAGCTGTTTAGAAAATTCAGTTTAAATACCTCAATATAACAAAAGGCTAGCCACCTATTTTCTAAAATGTCTTTAATGAGAAAATGATGAACAGACAGATGTAAATATGTAGCAGAGATATAATGTTTGTCCAGATGTCAGAAAGGGGTCCCTGAAGGGCATTCTTCATGGGTGCTAGATAGACCATTTCCTATCTTCAAAGATAGTTCATTTGTTTAAAGTTCAGGACTCTCAAATTCAAAAAAAATTCTGCTATGGATAATCAATGGTTTGGGAACAATGTTTTGTTTGTTTAATAACAAAGTGTGCCTTGTTTCAAGGGCATTGTCCCGTGTTTGACACTGGCACCCCTATTGCTTCTGATCTGTGCCTTGAATGGGACAATTCTAAAACAGGAGTTTTTAACTCTTTCGTGGCTAGAAAACGTCCACCTAGCATTTAGCACTTGTCCTGAGTCCTTTGCTTCTTTATGGCTTTTAAAGCCTGGAATTTCACAAACTCAGAAACTTCTAGGGAAGTACATTATCCAGAACCTTAAACTACTGCCACTAGCAGAGGCAAATATTGGCAACATTTCTTCTAAGACCAAAATTAGAGCAGACAAGATAAAATGAAACAAATAATGACAAAACAATAATTATACTCTTTCAATCATTTTTGTAGAATGCAACAAAGAAAACCAGGGCTTGAGATTTCGAAGAGGTTCATTCACCTGAGAACCTGTGGCTGTGAATGCGCTTCAGTGGGCTTGGGTTGGCGCCATCACTCAGGTCCTTCCTGGAGTGAGTCTATCGAAGATAAGATTCCTCTGTATTCTCCTTTTAGCACCAAGGACAGATTGAGCAAGCTGGGGCTTCTGTTAAAGATTGTATGGGAGGATTAAAATGATTTAGTATCACACAGGATCTGGTGGGGATTCACAAAAGCATTTCAGCAAAGGGAAATGTTTACAGCATTTAAATACAGAATATCTAGAAGTATAAAAGAAAAAACCATCTTGACTGATTGATGTTCATACCGTCCCACTTTAGCAAACATCTGACAATGGTAAGGCGTCCTAAATGTTTCCCTGCTCAAACAATTGGAGTCCTTTAACAGCTTGTTCTCTGGACCTTTTCAGGGATAGCTTGAACCCACGCTCTTCCTGCTATGAAAGGAATGAGGAGGAAGCGAGGTGGCACCTGTAGGCTTTGTGAGGAATATTGGCTAGCTGATGTTTAACGTCAACTCAGAATACATATTAGCCAGGGTTGGGGGGAGGAGGGCGGGAAATGGAGTGTGCCTGAATCTTTGACATAAGCATCCTCTTATGCCAATCATTTAATTTCTTTGAGCCTCTACACATAATTAATATTACTAACATCTCTCACCATTGAGAAAATATTATTGGCCCCAAATTGCTCTCTGCTTTTACCACAAGTTCTGAGATATGGTGTTCAATTACATCCACGATCTAGAATCAATCAAATCTCATATAGTCACCACTATCATTTTAATGCATTTTTCTCTTCCATTTTATCAAATTATGAGTGTTCAAATTACCCCACACCGTTCACCCTCTTGTGGCTTTGTGTCCCATTTTTCTCTTCTGTGTAATCTATAAGTCTGGTTACAACGTGACTTCTTCTGGGATGGCATATCTCATTATCTGGGAAAAAACTGACATCCCCAACATCAGGATGCTTTTATCTCTATTATAACGACTTTTCTGCTTTGAAGTCCATTTAGGCAAGGGTCATGTTTATCCACTTTTATATCTGGTATATTGGGTTATACAAGGGGCATATAGCCACAGGTCAGCTGTTCAAAATGACCAGCCAATCCTTCCACTGGTTACAAATGAGGCTTTTTAAAAAAATTAAATACTTTTATTGGGGGCTCTTACATCTCTCATCACAATCCATACATTCATCCATTGTGTCAAGCACATTTGCACATATGCTGCCATCATCATTTTCAAAGCATTTTCTTTCTACTTGAGTCCTTGATATCAGCTCCTCATTTTCCCCCCACTCTCCCCCACCCACCCGTCCTCATGAACCCTTCATAAGTTATAGATTATTATTTTCGTATCTTACATCATCTTCTCTTACCCTTCACTCTTCTGTTGTTTGTCCCCTTGGGTGGGGGTTATATGTTGATCTTTGTGATCAGTTCCCACTTTTTCCCCCCACTTTCCCCCAATCCTCCTGTTATCTCTCTTCTCATTGTTGGCCCTGGATGATCTGTAGCAGTGTGCATGCACTGCTCTAATCTGATTTGTAAGGTAGAGTTGATGTCATCATAGCGGGGGTGGGGTGGGGGGTTGGCGGGGAGGAAGCATTAAAGAACTAGAGAAAAGTTGTGTGTTTCATTGGTGCTGTACTGCACCCTGACTGGCTCATCTCTTACTTGTGGCTCTTCTGTGAGGGGATGTCCAATTGTCTACAGATAGGATTTGGGTCTCCAACTCCCACTCCCATTCACATTGGGTATGATTTTGTTCTGGGTCTTAGATGCCTGATACCTGATCCCATGGACACATCATGATCACACAGGCTGGTGTGCTTTTTCATGTGGGCTTTGTTGCTTCTCAGCTAGATGGCCACTGAGGCTTTTTACTACCATCAAGATTTAGTCTTGGAAACCACAGGTGCAGTTGCACTCCGTCTTAGAGATTCTTTGTGAGTTAGAATTCACTTGATGGCAGTGAGTTCGGTTTAACATCATGTACAGATTCTTCCACAGAAAGGGATACTAATAATTAATACAGTAAACAAAAGAAAAATTTCTGAAAATAAAGATTACATGCATTTAAAATATGAGATCATAAATAGTAATTAAAAACTTCTAATATTTATTTTGGCAAATTTTCCATCAAGTTTAACTGTATCTTATGCTAAATTAATTTATAGCTATTTCTCAAGTGATTATGGAATATATTGAATGTTCTCTACTAGACTTACATCTTTGTAAATTTTTCAAAATTAATTTTAAATGCTCAGATACATAATGAAGTATAGTTCTTTTATCAAGTCTTATTTAAGGAGGCAGGAGCTCTGGGGGCATAGTGGCAATGCATCGGGCTGCTGGCTGCAAGGCCAGCTTGAAAGCACCAGTATCTCTGTGGGAGGAGGACAGGGCGATCTACTCCCAGACAGAGTGACAGCCTCGGAAACTCACAGGGGCACCTTGACCCTGATCTCTGGGGTCTCTATGAGTCGGCATCAACTCATTGGCAGTGTTTGCTTTTTTTGGTAATGATCTAAATTGTTTCTTGCACAATACTATGTTTTTTGTTTGGGGTTCTTATTTGTGTTGTAAATTAAAGGAGATGTGGACTTTTAAAATGAAAACACACACGTATCTGTGGTGGAGTGGCATTTCTTACTATGGCCCTTCTAACCAAGTCTTTGTACTTCCCACCAAATGATTCGGTGGGACACTATGCAAACAGCACATCTGGAGCACTAATAGAGGGATTGGCCACTTTTTGCTGCCACCTCCCTGGCTATAAAGATGAACCATTTTTTTATTTTTTAAGAGAAGGGAGAAACCCTGAGGAACTTGGAAGAACTGTCTGCAATCTCTGCCCGAGGAGGACAGAGGACACCTCGTGGCCCAGAGGAACAAAGCAGAGGCTCTGGGGCATCTTCTCATTTGCTGGACTGAGGCAGCGGAACTATGGGACAGAGTGACATTGGCTAGTTTCCTGGCTCAAGAAGCCTAAAGCCAAGGGCCCATGGGGCTGAAAGGCTAAGGACCAAAGAGAGACTTGGCCACAGACTCAGGGGAGGTATTGCTGTAGGTCAAAGGTTCTCAACTTGTGGGCCGCGACCCCGTTGGAGGTTGAAAGATCCTTTCACAGGGGTCACCCGATTCATAACAGTAGCAAAATTACGGTTATGAAATAGCAACAAAAATAATTGTGTGGTTGGGTGTCCCCACAACATGAGGAACTGTGTTAAAGCAGCATTACAAAAGCTGAGGCCCACTGCTGTAGATTAATGACTCTATCTTACCGTTTGTCGATCCTATTAACTCCCTAATAAATCCCCTTAATTGTGAGTGTTGTCTGTGACTTCTGTGTGGTTGTGTATGGCAATTAGTTATCAAGACCAACCTAAATTTAGAGTGGGAGGAACGACTGATGTCAGAATAGGTACGCCAGCTCATAGTGCTAGGGAGGCCAGAGGAGGTCGAATCTGCCCCTCCCTTGCTGCTTATTGCAGTACAATATTAAATAGCGGCTTTTACATTTTGAGAAATCAAGGGAAGATAATCACCAATTATTGAGCACTTATATTTCTGCTAGTATGTAAAACACTTTATATTTACTATTTATAATCTCTAATTATTAATAGATATTACTTTTGATAATGCATTACTTGAAGCTCGAAGCTCAGAAAGTTCAAATTCTAAAGTCATATAACTTTCTAATAAAATAGATTGATTCGATTTCCTCACACGTTTTGAGCATCTCAGAGGATCCACATCATCAGGAGCTGGGATGTCCAGATGTACGTGAGTTTTCACCTTTCCTATGCAAGATGGTTATTTGACAATGGTTTACAAAAACTTCCATAGACAGAACACAACTCTGGCCTATTGAGACTGCTTTTTGAACAGTGGACCAGTTGCTAAATGCTTCTTAGATAGACCATCCAATTGCTTTTAATCTCAAGGGACAATTATCTTACAACCAAGTCTATAATAACACAGAGGCATTTACTTGACAGGTTGGTGTGCTCCTATTTTAAGTTAGAATTAATTTAAATTGTATGTTCATATCATTTGATGTACATAGAATGGACAAGTGGGTGCTATTTAAAGATGATGTTTTTAAGGTTCTTGTTGGGCAGATGAAGAAAAGAGGACCTGAGAGGAGAAATGACCTTCCCGAGGTCTCAGTTTGTCACTGAAGAGACATGGCTCAGAGCCATTCATTTTCATTCCATGACACACAGCTCGTCCTTCCGCTAGAGTCCTGCCAAACCGAAATGACTTATTTACAAGTTTAATCCCTCGCTGCTCTTATTAATTCCCTTAATAACTGAAGTAGTGTGTTAGAAATGCGTGCTGGTTGGCAAATCTTCAGCAACCAGGGATTCTCAGACCAGTTCTCAGTCTGCATCCAATTTCAGGGATTTGTGTTTTTCCCCTCTCGCTTTAAAGGCAGACCAAGGAATTAGTTTAAACGTTGAGCCATTTGGAGTCATTAATTTCACATGTCTGTTCATTTATTGCCAAGCCTATTTCTCCCGTGGTACTTTCTCCACTATAGGCCATTTGCAAAATGTATGTTTTCTCCTCCTTTTGTTTTACTTATAAATACCAATGGATGTAATAGATTTCAGTTTTTGTAATTTTTCAAAATGTATTCCCCAAAACTTTTTTCTGTAGTCCTGATATCTTATTTGCCTTTTCTTTATTATTTAAATATTCTTCTCACGATCTAATGTCTAAGAGCAAGGGCTCTTGCTATAAATTCCTTGGGTTTCTCTTGTGAATTCAGCATAGACTAGGTAATTTTAAGGTCTTAATGCATTAGTGGATATCTCTGTGCTTCATTTGTCTCCTCACTGAAATGCTCTTTTAGTACCTTCTTATCTACGTTTGTGAGGATTAATAAAAATATACATCCATTAGTAATAATTATTTTATAAAAACAGTAATTTCTGGTAAGTTAGTATCAATATTAAATTGGTTAATCTAGCTTAATCTTATACATGACCTTTATTAGCTCCGTTCTTCAAGAAAAACACTTAAAGATGAGTGCAGCAATAATAATTGAATGATCACCAATATTACTGGAAGAAATTCATAAAACGTTTTTAGATGTAAAGAAAATGGGGACGTTAGCATGCAATCATGATGAAATAACTGGTATAGTATTTATCTACACACCATAAAACATGTTTAATTGGACGGAATATATGAATCAACTCTTTTTGTTCATTAATTAATTAATGAACAGCATAGGACTGTGATCCTCAAGAGATTTGGGCACAAACATGAAGTCTGTGTTTGTCCGGGACCTCTAACATGTGGTACGTTGCCTTACTGACCCAGGAACATAGAGTTCAGGGAAGGGTTCTAGACATCAGAAGAGCTAATGTGGTTGGCAGTAGTAGGTAGGAATACCAAAGATAAAGAGCGGGCAGCAGATTTCTGTATTCAAGACTATAGAGGAAAGAATACTGAATTTGGTATTAGCTCAACACAAGTTGTTGGATGAGATATGGATTATGTATGTACAGTTTCAGAACCTGTAGGGGCATCAGAGTGTTTGATGTTGGCTTGAGGGGAGAAGAGAAGCATCGGTGAGTATTGCCAAATTAATATGGCCCTTGTAGCCACAATTCCCCATGATGGATTACAATTCCGGACTTTACACCCCTGTAGCTGCAGTCCCAATTTGGAGGCTATTCTCTACTATAGAACGGATATAGGATGGGATTAAGACCTTTGTACCAAACTAAATCCACTGCCACCTAGTGACTCTTGGAAGCCCTACAGCACAGGGTAGAAGTGCACCCATGGGTTTCTGAGCCTGTAACTTGTTACTGGAGGAGTAACCCCCATCTTTCTCCTGAGCACCCACTAATGGTTTTGAAAGGCTGACCTGACAGATCACAGCCCAACTCAAACATAAGCCACCAGGGCTATTTGACCTTAGCAAAAGGTATGAATCAGGACACACTCTCTTTCCTTGATTTCTTTTTTTTTTTTTCAGCACATTTTTTTTAATTAATCAATTTATTGGGGCTCATACAATTCATCACAATACATAGATCAATTGTGTAAAGCACATCTATACATTTGTTGCCCTCATCATTCCCAAAATTCT
>NW_022103906.1:93807955-93813267 GCF_000313985.2 Echinops telfairi | reverse complement strand
GCACCATCAGCTTTCTTCACCACATTTGCTGATTCGCCCGCTTTGTCGTCTATTAAATTGGCATTGTATGATGCTCACCTTCCCGACACAACCGCTGTTTCCTTGATTTCATCTTTAAGATTCCCTTTTAGAACTGGCTGTGATCCAGCCACACTCTTTGTTATCCTCAGCTATATAATGCCATACATTTTGCCAGACATTTCCACACCTCTTTGGCCCCCTGGGAATCCAGACTGAGCTTTGGTAAGAAACAAGAGGACCTTCTGGGGCTTTTGGGCCTGTTTGGCTTCTGGTTCTGGACTCTTTAGCTGCCTTGCTTCTGGCTCAGAACCCTGTATTTGCTTGCCTCATCCTGCATCTCAGATTCAGGACTAAACAGCACCCACCCCCACATGAGACATTTCATCAGTGTCTCATGAGTTTCTGTGGGATGTGGTGGTGAGTCACAGAACCCAGGGATATGAAGGAATATCCTTAAGGAGGAGTGGAGAAAATTGGAGCTGAGTAGTATTGAGGAAAGATTGGACATTTGGGACACCATTAATCTCTATGTCTTTGGGATAATTCTTCTGAAAGGAATTATTATCACAATCAGTAGTCTAGGAGAACTAAGAAACATTGGATTTTCAGACTAGCCAATTAAGGTTACCACGTTGATAAACACAGGAATTCAATTAATATGGTATGCATGTCTCACTATTAAAGACTGTGTTTTAGAGTTAGGAACCTGACCTCAGATTAAAGGGAAAGAAAACATACCCAACATGTCCATAAATGAAAACAAACCAGGTAGTATCAAAGTGTTCCACCTGTGGTCCAACCACGTGCAAGAACAAAAGTCAACACTATTAAAGGTCAGAATACAGTCTCGTTGTAATGTGCATACAAATAGGAAGACTGGTAATAATAGTAAAAGATACTGAGAAGAATCACATACTGCTGTTAACAAAGACTATAAAGAAGCTATTATTCAAAATTGAAGGACTTATTAGGGAATATGAGTTATAAGGATATGGAGAGTCTTATTAGAAAAATAGAAATGAAAAAGGATCAAGGGGAAATTCTATTTTCTTTGAGAATAAAACTATATGTTGATAATCACCATATGAGTTTAACAGGAAATTGGAAATGGCCAAAGTTTCTAATTTAAATACAGATTGATTTTTGAGATAGTAAAGTAAAATTAAAAGCAAAACCTTGAGGCACGTGAACAGAGGGATGCTCCGGATATTCTAAAGGGAACTGGCGTGTATGTAATTGTCTGAAGGGAAAAAGAGAGAACGTGGACAAAATTTGGTAAAATAGTAGTTATGAATTTCTAATATGAATCATAAGCTTTAGCCTACATATCTAAGAAGGACAGTGAACCTCAAATTTAGGGAAGATTGTATATAAATTATTCATGCATAGATTAATAAAGACAAAGTGTATAGTAAAAAGTCTTAAAACTGGACCCAAACATGTGGAGCAATAAGCTGAATTATGGATGACTGATCATGAGAAGTAATAGGAGAGAAGACTAGAAGATTGAGTGACTTTGCTGCTGACTTGGAATGGGGTAGTTAGTCAGAAATTTATATCCATGCAGTATCTTTCAAAATTGAAGATGAAAGAATAGATTTTCAAATAAAGAAAATCTGAGAATATTTGTCAACAGAAAAGCTATATTGTAAAATAATGTGATATAACTTTCTTCAGGCAGAAGAAAAATAACAATTAATTAGAAATTGAATTTACAGAAAGGAATGAAGCTCCCTTGGAATAACATGTGGGTTAATACAAAATATACATGTTTATTTATTTAAAATACAACTGACTGGGTAAAGAAAAATAAGACAAAAATTATAGAGCAATTAAATTATGCAGTCCACACATATAGTAATATAAAATATACCTATTCACTTATTGACCATCTGTTATTTCACATTTGTAACAATATAGTTACTTCTCACTTATTGACTACCTGTTACATCACATTTGTAACAACATTAAAAATATATTACTCAATTATATTGTACATTAATGATATATAACTGGCAGTAATGAATGCCAACTTGCATAGTAAGAGTACTAATGTCTTCGAAGCTTAAAGGTTTATGTTAGGGCTTAGCCATGATTCTTAACCACAATTAAAGCTGGACCATGATTCTGAGAGGTTTGGTAGCTCAGAAATGATGTTACTCAGTAATTATGTAATTATGAGCATAATGTCATCTTGTACTTGTGACCTGATATGTTCTTGCTACACATCTACATGCTAGTTTTTGCCTAACAATCTGACTTGTGGACCCTAACCATTATGAATAAATGAGGAGTGGTTGTAAGTGACATGGCCCAAATAATATTTGGTAAATGAAACAAAAATTCTGTAACATAGTTACATGATATGTGAAGTTGTGAATTTTCCCTATTAAGCATATTTTATTAAATTAAGGATACATATTATAATCCTTAAAAAACTCTGAAATCAGTACAAATAAGTGTAACCAAAAATTGGTATAATAAAAATGGAACATTAAAACTACTTGCTTATTAGAAAATAATTCTTGAAAGGAAGAAGGAAGATGCATGACACGAGATGAAATGGATCCAAAATGCAAACTCATATAGTTACAGCAAATGGACATTGTTTCAGAGTCGCAGTTAATCGACAGACTGGTTAAAAAAACAACAACCAAATATTAGGTATATATTAAGTAGATTTGAGTATGACTAGGTCTATATTAAATGGTATTAGGTATATATATATATATAGTAAGGCACAAATAGAATCAAAGCATAGGTGTGCACTAAGGCATTGGTGCTTTGTTGTGAGTAGCCATTGATTCGGCTCTGAGCCACGGAACCGGATGCATAGCGACAGAACGCAGCACTGCCCTGTCCCTTGCCAGCCACAGTTGTTCTGAACCCTTTGACACAGCCACAGCCTCAATCCATCTCCCGCAAGGCCTTCCTCTTTTCCACTGTCCCTCTACTTACCACGCCTAATGTCCTTCCCCAGGGCCTGGTCTCTTTTGACAATCTGTCCAAAGGATGGAAGATGCAGTCTCACCATAGTTACATCTAAGAAGCCTTTTCTCAAGATAGACTGTTTGTCTTTTGGGCAGTTCACGACACTTTCAGTATTTAATAGCAGCACCATAATTCAAACGTATTGATTCCTCATAAATCTTCCCTATTTAATGTCCAACTATCATATGAATATGAATTGATTGAAACTACCATGCCTTTTGGAACATTAACAAGGGATTTAAAAAAATCATTTTATTGGGGGCTCATACAATGTTTCTCACAATCCATGCATACATTCATTGTGTCCAGCACATTTGCACATTTGTTTCCATCATCGTTCTCAAAACATTTGCTTTCTACTTGAGCCCTGGGTATCAACTCATTTTCCCCCTCCCTTTCTCTCCCTCCTCCCTCATGAACCCTTGATAATTTATAGATTATTATTTTGTCATATCTTACACTGCCTGTCGTCTCCCTTCACCCACTTTTCTGTTGTCTGTCCCCCAGAGAGGAGGTTATAAAGAGATCCTTGTAATCAGTTCCCCCATCTACCCCACCTTCATCCCTGTATTTCCAGTTCCTATCTGTACCAGTGCACATCCTCTGGTCTAGCCGGATTTTTAAAGTAGAATTGGGATCATGATATTGGAGGGGAGGAAGCATTTAAGACCTAGAGGAAAGTTGTATATTTCATCGTTGCTGCGCTGCACCCTGACTGGCTCATCTTCTCCCTGCGACCCTAACAAGGGGTTTTTCTCCAGTTTCAGTGAGGCTGCTGGAGGTTAAGCAAATTTCTACTGGCATTTTTTGATATTAAGGAGGGGAGACATTTTTTTATCAGCAAACCTGGGTCAGGAGTTTCAGTATGTTGTCAAAGTAAGAATAGTAATGCCCGATGATGTGACCTATCATGATGTAATCAATCCCATAATTTGATTCTCGTGATACACCCTCAAGTTACAGCCCTGTGATACACCCTCAAGTTACAGCCCTGATGCAGATCAAGAGGAAGTTGCCTCAAGGATGTGACCTGCTTTGTGGGGGAAAAAAAACATTGCTTGATTTTTAATGAGTCAGACCTTGCATTTAGCTCATTAACTTCTAATTCCTTGGGTTTGTATCAGCAGCCTGCTATATTTTCTGAAAACCCAGTATCCATTATGGGTTCGTCATCTGACCTGACACCTTTGATTTCATTTGTCTCTATAGTCACAAATCGACCTTACTGACCTTGAGTTTATAGCCCTCTGTAGAAACCAGCTTGTGGGGACTCAGAAATTCTCCACTTCTATAATTGTGTGAGGCATTTCTTGATGTAAATCCATACCTCTACCACATATATATCATTTCTATCTGCCTGTGTCATGTATAGACCTATTACCTATCAGGTATAGACCTATTACCTATCAATACCTATATCTAATCGTCTATATACTTTTCGTTCAGTGCCATCATGTTGGTTTCAACTAATAGCGATCTTATGTGCAAGAGGCTGAAACACTTCCTGGTCCTGTGCTGTCTTTAAGATTGTTGTTATGTGAGCCCATTGTTGCAGCCACTGTGCCAATCATCTTGTCTTCCCTTTGTCACTGCCCTTCTGCTTCCCCAAGCACAATGGATGTCCTTTCCCAGCGTCTGATCCCTCCGGATGACACGTTCAAATTAGTGAGAGGAAGCCTTGCCATCCCGTCTTCAGAGGAGCATTCTGGCTGTCTTGCCATTGCCGATCTTCTTGTTCTTTTGACAGTCCGTGGTATTCTCAATAGCCTTTGCAGAACCATCATTCAAACGCCATGGTTCTGCTTTGGCCTTCCTTGTATAATGACTGACTTTTACACACATCTTGTTATTAGATGCCAGGGAGTTGGCTCTGACCCATAGCAACCCTATGCACAGGAGAATGAAAGACGGCATGGTCTTGTGCCATCCTCACAAATGTTCCTCTGCCGGAGACCAAGGTTGCAGCCATGGTGTCAAACCATTTCCTTAAGGACTTTTCTCTCTTTTGCTGCCCTTCCAATTTACCAAACATGATGTCCTTCTCCAGGGACGGTTTCTCCTGACAATGGGTCCAAAGTATGTAAGACAAAATCTTGCCATCCTATTCTCAATGGAACACACTGGCCTTACGTCTTTCAACCCAGATTGGTTTGCCCTCTTAGCAGTACACGGTTGTGTTAGACAGGGTTCTCTAGAGAGATAAAACCAAATTCTTGATAATATAATATATTTATTTATAAAGGTAATTAATATATAACAAGAAATGAAATGTTAAATCATAAAGATAATTAGATATATAA
>NW_022103906.1:93674428-93807547 GCF_000313985.2 Echinops telfairi | reverse complement strand
CAGCCACACACTGGTCCGATGATCACAGAGCGAGAGACAAGAAAAGCAAGGCTCACCAAGCCATCCATCTCTCCACCCCTCAGTCAATCCCACCTGCGTTTATCAGCCAGGCTGGCACAATAAACTGTCTCAACAGTACTTTCAATATTCTTCACCGTTATCACAATTCAAATGCACACTTGAATATTAAGCAAGTGAAAATACCATGGCTTGGGTCGACCACATCTTAGTCCTAAAAGGACATCCTTGTTCTTCCGTACTTCAAAGAGGCCTTCTACAGCAAATTTCCTCAATGTGCCGTTTGATCTCTTGACTGCTGCTTTGAGCATCGATTGTGGCTCTAAGCAAGATGCAATTCTGACAACTTCCATCTAGTTTCCTTTATCATGATGTGACCTATTGGTCCATTTGTGAGGATTTACATGTTCTTCACATTGACTTGTAGTCCATGCTGAAGGTTGCCGTTCTTAACCTTCATCCGTGTTGTGTTAAGTCTCCATCTCTCTAGGAAAGCAAAGTTGTATCATCTGCATTTTGAAGCTTGTTAATAATCCTTCTTCCAATTGTGATACCACATTCTTCCTCATAATAGTCCACATTCTTGGATTATTTGCTCGGCATACATGCTGGATAAGTATGGTGGGAGATTAGAACCCTGGTATCCACGTTTTCTGATTGTAACCAAGTAATATTTCCTTGTTTTGTGAGAACCATTGTCTCTTGGTTTCCACAGGAGAAACATTAAGTGTCATGGACTTCCTATTCTCCTCTAGGCGGCTCTTCAGAGTCTGCTCTGATCTACATATCTGAGTGCCTTCACACAGTCAACAAAACACAAATAAACCTCGTTCCCGAATTCTTTGGTTTGACTCTACACTCCTCAATGACATTCTTCATTCCACAGCCTCTTCAGAATCTGGCTTGGGTTTCTGACAATCCTAACTGCTTGAAAGATCCTCAGGAAAAATAATTGTATGTGCTATCAGTGATATTGTTCTATAATTTGATTTATGCTGAGTCACCTCTATTTGGAATGGTTATAAATATGAATTTCTTCTTATTTGTTGGCCTCTTACCTGTCTTCCAAAATTTGGAGCATACGTTACTGAGAGCTTCCAGTGTTTCATCACCAGGTGGAAACATTTCAGTTTGGATAGTGTCTGTTCATGGAGCCTTGTTTTCCACGAATGCCTTTAGTTCAACTAGGATTTCTTCCTTGACACCATTGATTCTTGATCATATGCTCCCTCTTGAAACGATTGCATGTGCATTAGTTATTTTTGATATAATTTGATGTTTCCTGCATCTTTCAATTTTGTCCATAGAATCTTTTAATGGTACTCAGGGCTTGCAATGAATTAAGTGGACATCATGGCAGTGATTGGATATGGAATATAATATTTAAATATGTGTGACTGGTTATCAGAGTAATGTTTTATGCATTAACTGTAGAGGCTGAGAATATGGTAACCATTATATTTTTCTTCTTATGTAAATAGAATGGCAACTACATAACTTTGGTCCAACAGTGCTGCTTTCCCTATATGACTATTTTCAAAAATATTTTATTAATTTTTATATTTGGTTGCAATTTCTGAAAGTAAAAATGATATAGCATACAAAAAAAATCTTTCCAGTTTTTTCTCACAGTTTCTGCACCTTTCAGAAAATTTCATGTACATGTTCCTCAGCTCAGGCAATATGACACATTGCCTAGGGCCTGTGATGTTAATGCAGCATTTTCTCCTGTGCTCCCAGGAAGAATGAATGATGGATTTTTCAAATTCTGTTCTTCTAATGAACAGGATCCCTTGATATTAACAAGACATGGCAGGGCAAGAGTTGGGTTGATGAACCAAAATGATTTGTTATCATTTTCATTATGGAATGTGGCATAATAATGTGAGGCTATTAAGCTTAATCAGACATGAGTACTTAACACCTTCACTACCTAACTAATGTAAGAGCAACCATCCTTATTCTGGGTCTTATCATCCAATAAAGATATGTGTTAGTTCCCTGTGATGCCAGACTGCTTTTTCTCCAGAATAACCACTGTCATAGTACAGACCCAATTACTACATGTTCCACCAGAATATGTGTTTGTAAGGTATGGAGGTGATGGATGGTGTAAGAAAATGTAATTTTCCATTTTTAAAGGCTTGTGGACCCTTATATGTTTCAAAAATTTTTATGAACCTAAAATGTTAATAATTGTTAAACCTGCATAGAGAACACACACACACAAATATTTCCCTTTACATGACTGTGGAAAAGTATAAAGATAAAAAACAATTGACAGATTCAAAACTTTGTGTTCAATTTTCTCTTTATAAAAATAAGGAGAGAGTTGATTCTGACTTACAGAGATTCTGCCTGTGGTTTTCAAGGCCTGAAATCTGAAAGGGGGGTTAGCAGTATGAAGCTCACCTGAGAGAGATCAGGACTCCTCTCTACAAATAATTATCCCGAATTATTACCGCAAATTTTTAATTTTAAATGTAAATTTTCTGAATTGTTTTTTTAATTATGGTAGTGCTGTTGATTTAGATAATGCCCATATGAAATTAAAATCCCTCCCTGTTTACAGAGAATATTATGAGTTGATCTTTTTCCAGCACAAAATAATACTTTCATGAGAGCTCTTATTCATATTTCTTTACAGTTTATCAATTTCACATGAAATGTCCCATGTCTTCTGTTCAAAATAACTTCCTCTAGCTTCAGTGGTTTTTAATGTTTCTTTTCATCTCTTTTCCTTTCAACACACATTAATCTGCCTATGGGAAAAAATAATTATCAAACTGCTATCTAGGCCTAGAGATTTATCATGGGGAAAATTAAATTGAAGAAGTGAAAATCACTATTTTCATAGATTTACTTGGAAGAATAAATGGATTGTATTATAAATGTTCTGTTAAAGATTTACAGAGTGAATTTTTAAATTTTATTTTAAAATATATTAATTGGAATCTGTTCTTAGATTCTCATTCACTAAGAATATACATTTTATGCAACTTTTCTGGGACTGTATTTAAATTTTGTATAATAAATATTGACCAATTCTGAAGATCAATATGATGCTAAAATCACAAATAGTTATTTGAAAAGCTAAATAACTTTGAAGATATTATTTTTATATGACAGATGCTAAATAGACCCTATAGACAATTAATAAATTTGGAAAATCTTCTAATTTGGGATACTTAGGATCCTAAGGTACGTTTTTTCTTGAACCAAATAGGCCTCTGAGATGGTGATCAGATTATATGTATAATAGCAATCTTTCTGTAATGAGAGATGTTTGACAGTTAGTTTGGTTTTTTTTTAATGGTACATAGGGAGAATGACTGAGCTACTTACCGTTTAAATTAAGATAGAAATAAATCTAATATTTTCACCTTTCAACATTTTGTTTTTCAGGGTTTACATACTTTAAATAATGTTAACCCCTGTTAAACCATTTGAACTTGGAAATGCCTGTGACCTAGTTATATCACTTCACTAGCATTATACAACGATGTCTACTCAGACATCAAATAACTGCAAGATACTAACTTGGATCCAGCACCAATAAATCTAAATGTGATGCTCTTAATATCAGAATACCCTGTCTATCCCTGTACAACCAGTAAAAATCCCAATAATATCTACTAGTCTCAGAGCAAAAGGGGTGCTAACATTTTATAGGGACTGAATTAAAGACACACAAAAATGCATTTTATTAATATACCCTGTGTTAGTCTGGGTACTTTAGAGAAACAAATCCACAGAAACTCATGTATAAGAGAGAGTTTTATATAAAGGTTAAGTGTGCATCAAGAAAACATCCCAACCCAGGGCTGCCCAAGCCCACAAGTCAAACATTGGCCCATATGTCCAACACCAATCCACAAAGTCCTCCTCCATCTCACAAAACATACACTATGAGGCCGACTGCAAGAGAAAAGCAGAGTCAGTGAATGTGTAAGCAAATCAGCACCGGCAGGGGTCTCTACGCAGCTGCTCTAGCACCCAGGGCTCCATCGGGGTAGGTCCAGGTGGCTTATCTCCGCCCTTCTATTAACTCCACATGGGTTTATTGGCCAGGTTGGCATAATAAACTAACTACCTCAACCACATTTTATACAAATAATTATTTTATATTCTGCAAACTGTATAGCCTGCTTATAATTAGTTATCCATGCACATTAGATGCTTGTATGTTATTTGTAAAATATGCGTGTATATTATGCATATAATGCCTTCCTTGTTCATCCCCTCTCACCAACCAACCACGCATACACATAATAAGTAGGTGATAAATATTCTGTATCTATTGGGGTATTTGAGACTAATATTATTCAGATAAGTGATCCAAGATTGCATAATTATAGTTGGACTTAGGGTTTAATCCTAAATTTATTAAGAACCTGTTAATTCCCTGATTTTATATTATGTATTGTTTCAACCTGTCAAAAGTTTGAAAGAAGATTGATATATAAATATCTACTATAGTTTGCCTCCTTGTATCCCTCTATATATTTAAATCATATTTAAATAATATTCTAGGTCTTCTGTATTAAAATGTACTGATTATACAAAAGTGATGTTTCTAAGCAAGTTTAGTGATGTTCCTCAGAGCTCATTATTTATTTTTAAATCTGTGTATATGTAGACATATGTGTGTGTGTGAAAACACCAAATCATTTATATGGAGTTAATTACCACTGGTGACGCTATAGAACAGGGTGTAACTGTCCACTTGGGTTTCTAAATCTAAGACTGAATCTTTATTGGACAAGAAAGCCTCCTCCTTCTCCTGTAGAGCAGCTACTGGTTTCAAACTGCTGACCTTGCCATTTGTAGTGCGCTGCATAGCCCACTCCACCATGAGGTCTCATCTATATGTATGTCTGCAGAGATTAAGAACCATAGCCTTTACTTCTCTGGAGAAGGGACAGCAGTGAGGAATTCAATAACTGAGTACAAGGGACCATAACAATACTAGAAAGCAACTTCATTTCTAGATTGAAATGAAAAAAGCAGGTATGATCTCTGATTAAATCTTTAATTTTGGTTGTTGAATATGGTCATTGTTTATAAAAGTAGGGACCCTGAGGTCACAATAATCTCCAATAAAATAGAGCCATGACAGCTTGTATTAATTATACTATTTAACCCATTTTATACATATATATACATTAAGGAGGTTAAACTTTTCCTGACCCTTTATGACAAATGGTCTAAGGCTGAAAAGAGTGTATGAAAAATAGTCTGAAATGCAGAATCATCTCAAAATTGACTGCTCAGTTTCTGATAGTGATAAATGAGAATAAAGACTTAATATTATAGGAGTACTAAGATTCAATAGGGGGTCATACTTCCTTAGATAACTTTATTTAGTTTTAGATATGGAAATGATATATTAACTGTAAGGTTAAAGGATTTGTTTAGATAATAAATGATCTCTTAGAAATTATTATTACAGTTTTTTTAACTTTCTGTCTTGTCTTCCCCTACCTAAATGTGAATTAGTGATTAAATTATGACATGCTTTGAATTTCTATGTCTGTTATAAGACTTATAAACTTTAAACTTCACAGATGATGACCTTCATTGAATAAAATTCCTCTAAAACCACTGAGCCTTCTTTGTTAACTTACTACTGATGTCCAACATAAAAATTGTCTTCTGTATCTAATGAATTGATTTGCCAGAAAACAATTACCTCTGAAGAGTTCATTGTTTCCTTTTATGCAAGATGTATTCCCTAGACAAATACTATTGTTCTGCTTCTGATTTTTGCCCTCCCCCCACCCCACCACCATACTGTGGAAAATTTCATTGCTAATTATCCAGTGTTGAACGATTTTTCATTCCTCGGCTCAATCACAATTGGTCAGGTTTAGTTATATGCATGTTGTATGTACTACTGGCTTAAAGGCACTCCAGAGGATCCCTGGGTGATGTAAATGGTTAAACACCCAACTGTTGGAAAACAAAGAAGAGAGACAGAATCCTTAGAAGCACACAGTCAATCTGCTTTCAAAAGGTCCCCGCCTTCAACACCAGACAGCGAAGTTCTTCGCTACACTCATGAGCTTTTCATCTTTAAAGTGAGGGCGTTACTTATGGGGCCTCTAAGCCCTCTTCCAACTCCGAACATTTTTAGGATCTTTCCCATTGACCTAATTTAAGCTCAACTGTGTTTTATATTTTCTATAATAGAAACTTTTAAAATGAGTTAGCGTCCAATAAAATTCTCTATTTTATGCAGCACTGACTCTTATTTAACAAAACTTTAGAGATGATTAATTTTCCATTTTATGATAACTTAGATTTTACTAAAGTAGTGGAATCTGAATCAGCTGTATTACATGAATCCCTCTGACCACTTCAGTTACTTCTGTGTATCATGGTGATTCTTTGAAATCTCCTCCGAACGATCTGCCATATCCCAAAGACAGATGTGAACCAATTTCAGAGTAAAATGAGTGAATGAATGATTCTTATATCAGTTTTGTATCAAATTGATGTCCTGTTTTAGAAAAGAGCACTAAAACGTCTCCTGTCAAGAACAGAAGCACTATATCCCTGTATGTCGACTATAACCACTATGTTTACTTTCTGTATTATGATCAGAATATGGAAATATTATATAAAAGTTTTGTATCAATGTATTGCATACCATTATTAAATATAAATAGAACAAAATGTATTTTAAGTTATTCTTACCCTGGACTAGAGGACAAAGGAACTTCAGCTATTCTTTAGTGTATTTTTTTATACCTTAATCCATCTTATATAGCATTCATAGTATAATCTATATATTTAAAAATATATATATATTCTATGCACAATCAGACATTTTAACTTGACTAATAATACTATGTATACATATAGGCATATGTATGTGTATTTACGTACATACATATGAGTGTATATATTTGTATATATGCATATATATATGTAAAATTAAAGTAGAGAATGATTTAAGAATTAAATATTATCAAAATCTTTTCACAATGGGATGCCCAGGACATAAGTAGAGACCTTAATAAGAAGGCAAAACTTGAAGGGTGTGGGTTTAGAGACAGCTTATACTGGTAAATCCCACTTAATGCACAATTGAAAATAGCAAAGGAATTGCTGAAGGAGAAATTTCATGTTGCTAAGCCATAATCTTTTGGTAAAATTTGTCTCATGTTTGAAAAGGATGACACTAAATATTTGTCTATGAAATATTTTCCTTGCTACAATTCATGCTTGCAGATAAAAATGTGTTGTACATATAATAATGTGTTCAGCCCAGGGACCTGCTTTTTGCCCCGAGACCACAGCTCCTAAGAACAGAATATAATGAATTCAAATAAGAAAGGGACTTCTCGTTGGCCAGTGCATGTGATCTCTCCCCGGTGAGTTCAGGGTGAACATACTAACTGATTGCAAGAAGAGAACAGATAGGTAATGTTCCAGGACCGATGTTCAGAACTGCGTTTCTTTATGATACATTTCAGGGCTAAAATAATAGCATAAATACTTTCTCATTCTGCCTTGCATTCAATGTTAAAAACTAAGATAGTGAAGCATTCAGGTAAAGAAGCAGGAAAATAAGAAAATTCTATCCTATATATTTTAAGGTTTTAAATATTTTATCAAATAGAAAGTCAGAGAGGGGACTGCATCCAAGTAATTGAACAGGTCACTAATGCATGAAACAGCTCACAGATTAAAAGCAGATTAATAACTCTACTAAAGTATCAAACACAGGAAGACATAATGAGAAAACTAACTCCAGGAAAGCAACACACAAACAAATATATCATAAGTATTTCTTTTTCCCTTTTAGGGAAATTTTAAAGATATTGCCGCAATAAAACATTTTATTAAAATGAATTAATTAAATAAAAAATTAGCAGAACACATGAGCATATAATTCACCGAACAATCTATCAAGATAGCTAATAAGTCTATAAAGTGATCATTTGCTATAAGAGAAATGCAAGTTAAAATAATGATGAGATACCACCTCACAGCAGCACAGTTAGAAAAATTAAAAGCAAACAAACAAGCAAAGAGAAAATAACAAATGCTGGAGAGGATAGGGAGAGATGGGAATCTTCATACATTGCTGGTGGGATGGCCAACCGGTGCAGGAACTATGGAAGCCGGCAGGACACATCCTTAAACAAATGTGAACGGAAATACCATATGAGCCAGCAGTCGCTCTATTTGGTACAGAAACAATGACCAAACATGAACTGATCTGTGCACCTCCATGTTTACTGCATCGCTAGCCACAATCGCAAAAAGATGGAAACAAACCAAATACTCTTCGAATGGGTAAAAAAGCCTTGGTACGTACGTAAAAATGGAATCCTGTGCGTCCCTAACCAACACTGATGAACTCGTCAAACACTTCATCCCATGGAGCAATTAGGAAGACATTACGCTCAGCAAAATAAGTCACTCTGATGAAAGCAAATAAAGTGTAAAGCCAGTATTATAAAAGTTAAAAATCATGAGAAATGATTTTCACACACCAAAGGGCGGTTTTGATGGTGACAGGGAGACCTGGAGAAGGAGGGAAGGAATGGGACTCGGGAAGAAAAGGAATGTATTTTTTTTTAAAGGACTTGCTGTCATGTTAAAAAAGGGGGCGGGGGAAGAAAAGGAGAGAGGCAGAGAGCGAGCAAAGGCGACAAAAGCCGCAGGCGCAGACACTGGGTCTCGGACAAGGGACGGCGCCCACCGCAGGACTAGAAACTCCCACCTTTGTTTGAGTTTCTTCAAAGTTGTTAAGAAAGCTAATACTTAAGAGAGGGGGGAAATGAGATGTGTCAAAGATGAGACAAATGAGAATGTGGTGGCTTTCTGTATATAAATCGGGGTGAGGGTGGAGGTGGGGACGAATGGTGCTGAACTGCTTCTGAGCGCTGAGGGGGGAAAGTGGCACTAAGGCAGAGCAAGGACATGGAGGAGAGGCTGAAACCACAACTTTTATGAAACAAATGATGAGAATGATCAAGTTTATAAGAGAAAAAGGAGAGAAATGCAAGTCCGGCAAACCAGCTGCTAGTTAGGTGATGTGACGTTAGAGAATTAATACAATGGGAGGTAGGAAACAATATATAAAATGGTCAGGATTTTACTGAGCTAAAGGAAGACACGGATGTGCATATAGGGACTGCTCCCTGGACTCCCTCAACGTCGTTGTGAGGCCATCATTGAACTTTAGGGTCATGAGTCGAACCACCCCAAGTGGTTTTTAAGACGGCCTTTGTGGGAACAGATGCCCTGGCCTTACAACTGAGGCCCCACTGAGTCTGTTTGAATTCCCAAACTTTTAAGGTCACGTAAAAGAAAAAACGTGCCTCGTGATTTCTCAACTATTAATACAATAATATAAGACTATGTTTTAGTCTCTGAAGCAGTGTGAGGCGAATGAAGTATCTGACATCAACATCTGGGACCTACCGCAGGCTATTGAAGAGACAAGGCAAGCAAAACGTGTTCTCAAATGCAGGATGCCCCAGGAGTTTTATTTTACATGTTTCTATAACTACTTCCCCCCAAATGGCCAGAAAGCATAATCCTATTCTCCAATGTAAGAGTGTTATATTATCCAATGTTATTATAGTCATGGAACAGAATTTTTAAGATAAAAATATTGCTTAATGTATAAATAATTATCCTAGTCAAATAAACATAGCTTGACATGTTTTAGTGCTTCCAAAAGACATGTCATGAAATTCATGAGTTTTTGTCCGATGTAAAAGTCCTATATAATGAAGTCCTCAGAATGGGTTGTGAAGGAACGGAAATGATAATAAAGATTCACAGGTACATTAGAGCAGGCACTTTGACCAAATGGTAACAAGATCTAATTAAATGTGTAAATTTTGCACATAGCTCTAGATCTACTCACTTTAGTTTTTCAGGAGTATGGATTGTGCATTTTAAATACATTACAAGTTGATCTTTTGTGAGCTAAAATCTGAGAATTACTCTTTCTGACTGATGAGTAGAACAGTGTTGTACCTATAGAAATGGCAAAAAGCTAGCAGAATAAGGAAAAGCAGCCACGCGTCTCTTGTAACACTTGCATGCTAACAAGCTCTCAGTCAGTTATCTTTGCAATGAAACGATTGTCCGGAAGTCAGAGTCAGTTCTGTGTAGAAAACCACCGGTCTGAGAGAGTCATGCTGTCCATGGCAGTGAACTCACTAACGTCCCCCAGCCGTGGGTCAGCAGAAGAGCAAGTTTTAGCTCCTGCATCCCACCCTTTATTCAAGTTGCATATAAAAGCGCTGATCACTTTTCCCTGGGAGGTAACTTTTTGAAGGATATGAATTCCATTTGTCTTCTTTTAAATTTAGATTTAAAAAAATCTTTATTTGTCAAACCACTACCCAGTCTCAAAATGAATTAGTGTGTTTTGCTCAGACAGGCAATTTTGAACACTCATTTTGTTGAAGCAGTGCCGACACAGAAAGAAAAAATAGCATGAGTCGCTGTTTATCATTACGGCAAACCTTTTTATTTCCTAAGAAGGATGTTATTTATCTCATGAGTAACCATGAACTAATCAAAATGTATAAAAATAACAAATTATCTTTATTTCAAATAATATGATCATTTCAGCATGGACCAATAAATGGCAATCTTATGTTTATAACAGCTTCTCCTAGTTAGAAATTTTTTGGTTTTGTGAAAACATATCCTTTAAGGAATTAAAAAATAGAACATTCATAATTGGGGTAGTCTTTTTTTGCTGAATATTGTCAAATAAAAATATGTAGTAAAAGTCATTAAACACAAGGTATAGATAAGAAGCTAAAAATAATAATGATACAGTTTCTACATAAATACTTATGAGCAGAAAATGTACAGGTTGGATGTTAGTGCAACTTCCAAGTGTAAATTTCTTTAGGATGATGGACCATAAAACCAATAATATATATATTTTAACCTGTATTGGAGATTAAATATCTTGTTTTCTAAGTATAATATAGTGCTACTTTTGTGGTTTTTCTGATAGCTAATACTAGTTAAATAGTTGTACTGCAGGAAATATTTGGTAATTATGCACTAAAATATGGGACATTTTCACACAATTAAGCAAAAAACTTTCTTTGGGTCGAGTTAATCCAGATAAATCCAAGATTGCACATACCTTTTCAGAAGTGAGTACATTTGACAATATTATTTATTATCAGTCTCAAAGAATATTTCATAAATTGCATTTGGTGGTTAGAAGTTGAAGAGTCTATATAAAAAGTCAAAGAGGCCAGTGTCACAAAGTTTCTGAAATAGAGTTTTTCAGGTGAAATATGTAAACACCCTGGTTAAAAATTTGTCAATCTCATTTTGCTCATGTCAACACTTCTGTCTCACCCTCGTTGAAAAGTACTTCCCTTGACAAGGAAAGGTAAGAAAGGTGTAGCTATGATGAACACATGGGTATATTTGATTCTGACAAGTTAATAAGTGTTAGTTCTTATTGATAATATATGCTCCAGAGAGCTCCAAAGGTGCGCTTAGTTGTTTATAGACACCTACCTGCAGAAATGGTGTCACTGTATGTAGTGACATCTTACCCTATAGTTTCTGAGGAACAAAGATACGTATTCTTCTCCCAAATTGCAGTTTGCCCAGGCAGTGAAAGCACGGTCCTCTGCAGCTCGCTGACAGACTGGTGCTCCCAGTCTGCTCACTTCTGGAGATCCGTGCCTGCAACACACGCCCCTGAAAACCCAGAGCAGAGCAGGATTCGGCTCTGATGAAAGTGGGTCACCAGGTATTGTAGCCAATTCAGTAGCCACTGTCTAAACTGTGCCAAGTTCATCTAACTGCTCTTGTCACGGTCAATAGCAAAACTTTCATACAACCTATCAGGACTTAATATTGTTTTCTTCCGCTTTCATCTAAATTAACTAGAAAAAAAATCATCATGAATTAAGTAAAGGCAAACAACTCAGTCAATAAGTCAAGCAGAGATTAAATTTGTGGATGGGTAAGTTATCATGTTACCTAAGTTGGTGTCCATCTTTGGACCATCTGTCCGGAAATGGATCACAGAAGGAGGAATCAGGTAGAGTGGTAGTAACATGTGGAGTAAAATTCAAAATGATAAAAAGAGGTTAGGCTTGTTGACTGCATAGAGACGCGTGGAACCTGAGACTATGATCTTGGGACATCCTTCGTGTTTAGGACTGAACTCAATGTAAATCAAAACAATATCGATCCTTGTGATAGTTACGATAACATGAGCGAGGTATACACACCTGAGAGTAATCAGCCATTTGAAGTCCAAAGGGCAGCATTCATTCATGGACAAAATTAATGAGGGTCAGGTAAAACGAAGAATGGAAATATGAAACAGGGAGGGATTAGGGTAAATGAGGTTCTTTGAGAACATAGCAATAACGATATTGGTTCTGTTGCTAATCCGCCCCCCTCCCCACAAGCCACTTCTTACCCTCTTCTCTTGAACTGGAGGCTGGGTTAGCACCAGTTTCCAGGATTTCCTGAACTAACCCCGTTTTCTGTGTTAGTCACTCTCGCAGCGGAAGTACCCACATGCTTCATGTTCTGGCACTCCTAATAGAGCTATCTTTACATTTGTAGTATGGATTTCTTATCTGGTGTCTATTTATTTCCTAAATTATTCATTCTGTGTGGGGATCAACATGGATTCTTGCTAGTTCCACTCCAATATATTGCACATGGAAGGTTCTCATTTGTTATTTGCTGAATGGATTCAGCACATTCAATAGTTAATGTTTATTCCTTAACTATGGATTCCTTCTTGTTTTTCTTGATATATGTTTGATGCAGGATTAATCGTGTAGACATAACTTTGAGAAAAAAAAATGTCATTTATTTTAACCTTCTTTCCCCAATATGCTAGACCTAATCATCAGTATTTCCATTCGGTAATGAAAAGTACATCCCAGGATAAATGCATTTAAACACATTTTATTCAGAATATAAGATACATATTATATTATATGTCATATATTATATATTATCCATTAGGTTATTTTATATATTATACAATCAAATCATATTATATAATTATAAAGTACTATATAATCTATAGAATTTATATAGATTATAGAACACTTTCATAAAAATCAAATCCTGTTGCTTTGAAAATATTATTGCTTAATTTTTTTGAGATAGAAATATCCCCATTAAGAAGATAGGCTATATGCATTCCCTACTTTATGGATATCCAAATTTTAGTTATGAACCAACCTCTATCAAGCACATTGTATTTAAAAACCTGAGGTACATGCAATGGTTAGTAATAGCAAATAGGCACCACTTTGCCTTGAACATCCAGACATTGTTATTAAGAGAAGATTATGATGTTCAATGTGTTTTGGTATGTCTGGAAGCACTTCTTTTATATTTCATGCATAGATAGCTACACTATATGCTTTAAACTGAGACAGACATTTGACGTACTAGTGTTAACATAGGAATCATACCTGATTGTTCCCACTTACATACAAATTTGCTTAAAAGACAGATGTGGGAACACAAATCATTGCCAGCAGGATTTCATAGGTGAAACAGCAGAAAACTAAATAATTGTGCTGAATTTTTCTGAAACCAAATTGCTTTTGAAGAGTGAGCAGACAATTAAGATGTTCCATCCCTTAGTTCTCTAGACGTTGTTAGCTGCCATTGTGTCAGAGGTGATAGTGGGCACTCTGTATCTTGAGCCTCCCGCGTTGTGACAGGAAGGGCTGATGGCACGGGTTTCTCTCCGTGACTGGATTCACCACAAGAGGGCACAGCGAGCTACAAAACCAATTTCACCGCATTAGTCTTCAAAATGATTTTAATCAGAAGGGAGGGAGAGGAGGAGAGGGAAAGAGCAAGCAGTGAATGTTTTTAAGCAATTAAATTCCAACATTTTTGAATTCCAGTATTGCAGACACAAGGTTAGGATTTTAAAGTATGTTTATGCAGTAAGTTAGGCAAACATAAATCCTGCAGATTTAAAGGGTTTAGGAAAATGTGTCATAAACAGGTTTATTAATACAAATTTGGGGATTCCATGGGGACTTTTGCTTTGCTCCCCTTGCTGCTCTCCAGTGTGGTGGTGTCAGATTGGACACAGTCCCCTCACGGTGTCTCCAGTGCTGTCCATCGTAGTGCTATGGGTCAGTGAAGAACATCATGGCCTGTGGTCCAGCACGCGTTCCACTCTCTTCTTCCCTCTCCATTTGCTCCTGTGTGCTCTGATCAGATGTGCCCCTCTCCCTGAGCTGTCGCGTCAGTGCTGTCCTCTGAAGTGCTTTCTTCAGGGGATGGTTGGGGGATGAGAAGATAGATGTCCACATAACTGGGATTGAGGCAGGCCATCAGACCTCTCTATTGGGCCACTGCTTCATGCTGGTAAGAAACCCCCAATAACTAACTAACTAACTAGCTAACTAGCTAACAACGAATTAACTATATGTATGTATGTATGTTTGTATGTATGTGTGTGTGTGCGTGTGTGCGTGTATACCTTTTACTTGCAGAAAATATTTCACTTGACTACCATGATCATATTCCTTTGGTATAGATGAAGCATAACTGAAATATTCTTTCCTTTTGATCTATTCCACACATCCTTTCATATCAACCACAATTTTCATCTTTTCTGGGAATTCTTCTTTAATATAATCAATCTTAAAGATCACTGTCCTTCTCCTTATGAGCATTATCAATTATACCATTCATCTGTTCATCCTACCCATAGAGTGAAAGTCCACTAGGATTATCAGCTTCTATGTGTGCTAAGAAGAAGGTAAAAGGAAAGTTTCTGGAAGGAGGAAGAGTTTTTGCTTAGGCAACATTGAGTTTATGTTAATGGTAGTAGAACAATCTGGAGAGAGATATCAATCATGATTGTACAACACAGAGAGTATAATCAATGGCACTGAATTATACATATAGAAGTTTCTCAATTGTGAATATTTTCTTGTGTATAATTTTGCCCAAACTGAACAAAATGCAAGAATAACAATATCTAGAAAAAGAAAATGTACTAAAATTGATTGTGGTAAAGATTGCACAACTATTCTTGATCTGGTTGAACTATCGTATGACATATGGATGACATGCCAATAAAACTGTTGAAAGACAAGGAAGCCTGTGGGACAGAGAGAGGAGTTCCTCGAACCCTCGTGATGAGGCCACACCCACAAGGAGGCATCAGGCTGTGACCTGGTGGACGGGCTAGACGTTACCCCACGCACTCTTAATTTCCTCAAGTTGACATGAGATTATGTAACTACCACGGACCACACTCTGCCAATTTGACATCTTTATACAACTCTTTTGCCATACATAATTTGTAAAACAAAGACAATAGTAAAATCATTTTTGTGCCTAACAGGATAAAGGTAAAATGTATATAGTTCAAAATGTGTCTGCCTCATTTAGACATAATACACTATAAATGAACAAAATAAAAATATTCTGTACTTAACAATTGTAGTTATGTAAACATCTGCATCATAATCCTATAATCCAATCAACATATTACTCCACCTATGCAAGTTTGTAAGCCAGCCACTTCATGCCTTTATCCTCCCCATTTTGGGTGTCCACTTTCTATACTGACCAGTCACATCGACCCGACTCGGTACTCGGAGGAGAACATGTTCCTTGAGGTGAAGAATCTTCATTCCGGTTGGAACCTTGTGAGTCTGCATCCATAAGCATAGTCAAGTCAGGACAGGCCATCCATAAAGCCAGCAGCAATATACACTGGTTCACAGGCTCAAAAATCTCCTCTTCATCTGGTCGGGTTCATGTCACCTCAGTGTGGGCTGCTGCCTTGCTTAGAACCTCACCAGGATGCTCATTGGTCACCTTGCCTTTCAACCACGTGTCCCTATACAAATTCTCAATAACCCTACCCCCCTTGGGCTAGATCATAAACTTCACACCAACCTACCCACTCTTGTTTCTCCTCGAATCCCTGTGAACCAGGTCCATGGGTGTCCATGCCCATACTCCACCTGTTTCTTTATTGTTGCATTTCTGCCACTTCCACTAAACAAATAGATCCAGGTGGTCACATAGCAAGCATTTCAGACTCCCTACTGGTTTTCTTTAACATTCAGTCCTGGAGAGGAGGATTCCTTCATGGCTCCAGATCTTTCCAGCTTCAGGCACAAACCACGAGTTAAAAATTCAAAAAGCCAATGAGTTCCTCTTTTTTGTCTCACTCTCTTCAGTCTGTCAACAGCCCCTTGGCCAATCTCTTCAAGTTCAAATGTCCTGATCACTCAAGACACTGGTGAATCTTATCTTTTCAGAACTTTCAAGACAAGTAGGTTTACAAACCTTATATTTCTATTTCCCAATAATCATATCAATAACAATAGGCAGAAGAAAATTGTATAAACCTAGTACAGGCAGACCCTTAACTCAATTCTTAAAATAGTAAAGTTCAATCGTTATCTATCTTATTTTAATGTTTATCTAAACTGCCTTAGGCCTCTGACTACATCACGCCTGGGTCAGGTTTTCTGTCAGCCATTTTGACTATGTAGAATGGTCTCAGAAGTTCAAGGGGCCATTTTTGCTTCCTTATCTCAAAATTTACATTTATCACGTTCATTTTTGACATTTCAGACAGTATTAACCAAATTTAACTTCTATGAATGAAAACTTTCACTTCCCATGTCCTTTCCAGAAAACAATCCAGTAAACAGGGTGGGCCTATCTGACCTCTGGCTAGTGGAAGAAGACAAACTACCATGAGGCAGAAGCATCCACATTCCATCTTCATGATTTGTTTCTCTAGGACCCCACTCCTGATTCCACAATGTGTTAGACTGGGTTGACTAGAGAAACGAGTTAATTGACACTCATGTATGTGTAAGAGAGAAGTTTATATCAAGAAGTAATTATGCCTCAATACAACATACCAGATCAACTCCATAATTTCAATATTAGCCCATGAATTCCTCTTGAGACTCACACAGCACATGCAATGAACCCCAATGCGGGAAGTTAGCAGGCTGGTGGGTGGAAAGTCTTGTGGATCTAATAGCAAAGGAAGCATCTCCAGGGCTCTAGCTGTTATCAGTGTGCCGCCATATGGCTTGTAAGACCACGGCAGAGAGAGAGTGTCCTGCCTCTAGAGAGGAAGAGAGGGAGTTTCCAGATTCCTCATAATAAGGCCACACACAAGGAGACATAGCAACCTTATGCACAGTAGAATGAAACACTAATGAGCCTGACATTAATTTAAAATTACTAATGATATATTTAGGCCATTTAAAGTCCAGTTAAGCATCCTGGTGGTGCTGTGGTGTAAACATCAGGCTGTGAAATTCAAGGTCAGCATTTTAAACCACCAGCTATCCTCAGGAGAAGAAGGAGTTTGTTCTTGTAAAAACTTATCATCTTGGAAACCACGTACAAGATCACGATGAGTCTGAGTTGAATTGGTGTCAATGAGTTTGTTTATTTTAGTTTGAGTAGAGGATTAATTTTCACAAGGGAAAATCATTAAAATTAGTTTTGTTTAATTTTTATTATATAAAGTAAGCCAAAGCAAAACAAAACAAAGTAGTCACTGATTTGATTCTGACTCACTGCGACCACCTTGTAGTCAGAGATTGTCTGTGTTCCGGTGATCAGAGTGTAACTGTGTTCCACTGAGTTTTTTAATTTTTTATTTAATCATTTTATTGGGGCTCATACAATTCCTCACAATATATAGATCAATTGTGTAAAGCACATCTATACATTTGTTGCCTCATTATTCCCAAAATTCGCTTTCCTCTTGGGTTCCCGGAATCAGCTCATTTTCCTCCCCCCCCTCCCTTCTCCTTCTCCCCTCCCCCATGAACCCTTAATAATTTATAAATTATTATTATATCTTATAGTACACTGCCCGGCGTCTCCCTTCACTCACCCCTCTGCTGCCCATCCCCCAGAGAGGAGGTTATGCTTAGATCCCTGTGATCAATTCCCCCTTTCTACAAACCCCTTCCCTCCTGGTATCACTAATGTCACCCCTGCCTGGTCCTGAGGGGTTCATCTGTCCTAGATTTCTTGCGTTTCCAATTCCCTTCTGTACCGCTGTGCATCATCTGGTCTAACCAGGTCTGCAAGGCAGAATTGGGGTCATGGTAGTTGTGGGGAGGAAACATTTCCACTGAGTTTTAACTGGCTAAGTTTTTACTAGATTACCAGATCTTTCTTCTATTATACCTATGGGTAGACTTGAACATTTAACCATTTGGTTTGCAGTCAAGCACTTAATGACTGGCACCACTCAGGAACTATAAGTAAACCCAATTTCATAGGTATACAATTCCTTATTTGATTGTCATGAAGTTAATTTTGAGTCATAGTGATTCGATAGGTCAGAGTAGAATTGCTCTTGGGGTTTTCTGAACATAATTCTTTACGGGAGTAAAAAGCCTCATCTTTATCTCTCAGAAAGATTGGTAGTTTTGAACAGTGTGTAACCCACCAGAAACCCTTGTATTCAACATAAATTATTTTAATGAATTATTTGTATAGATGTGCATACTAGTTCAGATAAATGTAAGTGGCAATTACATTTTAAATAGTAATGTATCAAAATACTAAATAAACATCGAAAGCAGTAAGTGGATAGTTGAAAGAGTTGTTATTGTGTACTGTTGAGGTAAATATGAGTCATGGTGCTTGCACAGGGCAGAGTTAGAACTGTCCCATGAGTTTCCTAGACAGCGATCATTACAGGAGCATCGTGCCCAGCCTTTTACCTACAGAGCAGCTCAGCTGGTAGATTTGAACTGCTGACCTTTTGGTTAGTACCATGCTCTTAACATTTGCCTTGCCAACATTCTTTAGAACAAGACATTAAGCATCTTTAAAAACTGTCCATTAGTATGCAGCAAGCATCATGACAGAATTAAAATTCATCATCCAGAATTGTTGTTCTTATCAGCTTCAAAAGCACAGACTAGTAGAGAATGCAAATACAGATGAAAAAAATAAGCATTATTCAGAAATCATTTTGTGCATAAAAGAATGAGTAGAATCTTGACTCAGCTAATTTACTTTACATGTATTTTTCTTATGAAATGCTTCTTGAAAATGAATTTAAAATAGTAATAAAACATATACTGTAAATATACATATATAAGTATCTTAATACCAAAATTCTGTTATATTTTAATTCAACTTTTCCACAAATGTTTTGAAGCCCTCTCCTGTAAACACAACATACATACACAGGGAGGATTCAGAAATCTTAATGAAAAATGGAAGTAAGAGATAAAGAAAAACTTTCATGAATTTTTTGAAGGCCCCACCTCCATACATAAATAAATACTTCAATCTTGAGATTACATGACTGTAAAACCTGACAGAATATAGTGTACAGAAGAATGAGAGTTGAAGACCACTTTAAGGAAATGCTACCCTAGAATGGCAGTATGTAAAATGACGATGAAAGAGTAATATATGTGAAGACTTATAAAATATCTTTTCCTTTCCAAATCTACTGTCTAAACTTTCAGATAAGATTTGCAGAGAGAACTAATAAAATATCATGTTGATAGAGCATGCACATGGGGAGTTCAGGATTATTGCGATGCATGCAGTTTTCATAATATTTGGAGCATTATGAATGAAAACTAGTCTATTCAAATAGATTCTAACTCTATTATAGCTTTTAAAACAGCAAAGAGATACAGAGGGAAATGAATAGGTATATAATTGTGGGGGTAGCTTCCAACACCATTGATGAACTCAGCATGCTAGGGGAAGCAATGAACTTGGCTTAGGAACCAGCACAAACGAACATTTGGTTAGCAGCTAAGCACTTAATCATTTGCACCTCTCAGGAGTTTCAAGTAAACAAGTCTGACTCAAGTTACTTCAATTAAAAAAAAACAAAATAAAACTAGGACTTAGGGACTGGCAAGAATTAAATATCAGAATACACCAAAATTTAAGTGGATGGTGCTGAATTATAGAGGTAAGAGGCTCCTTTTAGAAAAATAGGATTGATTAGATTAAATCTGGTACAAGGAGGACACTATTGTGGTGACCATAGTTCTAAGTGATGAAGAGGAATTATACCGTTCCAATAAACAATGCTTAATTGTATTAGAGCTTATGCATTTGATAGGCTTTCAAAAGGGAAAGATTTTATAGGTCTTCTAATACATTGTCATCACATATCACTTTTTACTTAATGAATTATTCTAGAGTAACAATTCCTTAAGCTGAACTTTGAAAATTATTTCAATAGCCTGTTGATTAATAGTTAATATATTGGTGGGACAAATTGTTCTTATTTAAATAAAGTTTAGTGTAGTTGAGTTTATATTGGTCCTGTTGGTTCCAAATGTTATTCATAATTTAAACCTGAGGTCCAGTGCCATAATATCTATCCAGCATTTATTTCAATAATATTTGAAAGTTTAAAGAAGTCTTTTATAACAGATTTTCCTATGATTTGATTCCTTGAGTGTTGTTTTCACCGATGTTTTTATTGATTTAAATGGAATAATATTGATAATTCCTAGTTCTTCCCATTTATCATGGTGTGATTCATGGGTCCAGTTGTGCAAAATTTTACTTCCAGGTATGTTCGTGCTAAGATAAAATCCATATCAAAGAGTCTCCAAACATCATCAGTATATCCTTCAATTCTTATCATTTTTGAAGGCAAGTTTTTTGTTTGTTTGTTTTAGTATTATCCTATCCCCTGTCTTCACCTCGGGTGTGAGCTATTACTGTGGAATCCAATGTAATGATCTCCTCCAAGATCTTTCAGAACTGTAACTCCACAATCTCAGTGGGAGTTTCCAGTGGTAGCATCTCGGTGTGGTGGCACCAGTGTGATAAGGCGCTAAACAAGGAGGGTGCATGGGACTCCTCTTTGTGCACTCCCCATACTCCCCTCACCTCTTCTTCCTGCTACTGATAATAGGTGCAACGCTAAGGGATGATCACCATCCAAAGACATACTATTCTATAAATGCATCCAATACTCCCCAAAGAACGGAAGGAAAAATGGTTAGACGGGCAAGTAAAGGATATCTAGAGAAAACTCAACGTACCCATTCCACAAAAAGTTTGAGAAGTAGAAAACAAAAAGGGGAGTGGGTTCTCACATAATGGAAAATTACCAGGAGCTAATACTTAGAGGGGCCATAACTGTATTAGGCTGTAATACAGCTTATAGAGCCTATAAAGATGATAATCAGTGATACTACTATAGGTATCTAAAGAGAGAAGTTTATAGCAAGGCAAACGGACTCACATAGTTGTAGGAGCCAGTAAGTCCAGTCTTGTTCAAGTCACTGGGTCAGATGGTAAGCTGGAGGCACTGACTGAACCATGGAGGGGTGATGGCCCACAAAGCGGGGTATCCAGGCAGTGGATATTAGCATATCAGGCCTGTGGCTGGCAAAGTCAATCAAATCCAAAGTAAGCAGTTTCATAGCTCCAAGGATGGATAGGCAGGTGATATGCAACACCATCATGGAGGGTTGGCATGCTGTTGGCTCAAGAACCAGATTGAGAAGACAGACACAAGATGCAGGCCAGCAGGAAGAAGTGAAGTTCTCCACGGTGTTTACGTCAATATAGAGTAGGTCACACCCCTGAGGAGAACTCACAGAACTGTGACCTGAGTTACTGCTAAGCTCACAGCAGACTCCATCATGGAGTTGGTTCCTTTGTTAGGTCAGATCATGGGAGGAGACCTCAACCACAAACCCCCTGAGAATAATCACCCTCACAAGTTGATACTCTTACACATGGCACATATACTCCCTGGGGTGTTATGTAAAAGAAATAAATTCTTCTTTGAAAAGTGTTTTTTACAGTAAGGATCTACTCTGGTTGATCATCCTGACTAGCATTGTGACCTCTGATGGAGTGTACAGGCCAACCTCCCAGAATAAGTCAATCACTCCAGCTAGAGACATTCCCAGAATCTATCCTAAAGCCGTGCTGGGCGTGCATTCTCTCACCAAGACTCCACCAGATTGAACAACCTCCTGGAAGGGCTGCCCATCCTTACCAATAAAACTAAAGCTCTGTCCCCACTTGAGTCCCTTTTTCAACCCTGGAAATTTCCTATGGAGGGAGGTCAGAGTTCGCTTTGCATAGGCCTTTCTCATCAGTAACAACACTAACACACTTCTTTCTCTTAATAAACCTGTTGGTCATGTGGAAAATCAATGCCCTTTATGATTACTTGTAGTGTAAGAATAAGCCACCTTTACAGGGTTGGCTTGGGTCCAATGCCATCTCCCACCCCCTGTGACAATATGAAAGGAGCGATATTGTTTTATGTTGAGACAGTCATTCACTCTCACTGCTTTCGAGCTGTTGCCAACTCAGACTTGACCCTATAGTAAAACTGTCCCTGTGAGTACCCTAGGGTGTAACTCTTTACAGGAGTAGAAAGGCCAGTCTTTCTCCACATGTGGGAAGACTACCCTTTGGAAATGCCCAGAGCCCATGTGTATTTCAGCAGGAGCATCCTTAAGACTATACAAACCTGAATTGTAAATTTAATGTGAAAAGAAAATGCAGTCATTTTATTTCTGTGTACTGGGAGTATACATTATGCTTTTGGTCAGCATTAGCAAACCTCAGGGGTACCTTTGGGGATCTTTGCAAGAGAGTATCCACACAGCCAACAAAATGACTGAATCAGTATTATGAGTAAATATCAAGTTAAAATTAATAAATGCAATTAAAGAACTGAAGAGTCAAACACACACATTCACCATTTACACTGTTTTAAAATAAAGAAGTTTTGCAAAGTCATGAAGTTGTAAGTAGACACAACCTGCAGGCTGTTTTTCTTACTATGTGCGGAGACCTGAACTTTAATGATGGAGAAACTGAAGACGTGCTAGCTCTATGTGAACAGAATGCGAAAGAGTCTATACATTGAAAAATCTCCCCAAACTTTCTTCACTGAAAGTTAGCTGTTGGAACCCAACAAGCTGCAAGGCAGGGAAAGGACGCGGCAGCCTGCTCCTGGGAGAGACTTACAGTGCCGCTCACCCCGTGAGGCAGATCTACTTGGCCTTGGTGATGGCAATAGGTTTGGTTTTGGTTTGAGGATTTATCATCTCTTCATTATATGTAACTACATAACTACACTTCATATGGTCACAACATTTTGCCAATAGAGTTTATTAAAACACACAATTAAAAATAGACAGAAATTTTGTCTCCCCCATGACCTGCATACTCTGTTCAATGTGACTCTGTAGGTTAGACGAGAGTAAATATTCCAAACATACCATATATACTAGTGTATACGCCGAGTTTTTTCAGCACATTTTTAATGCAGTTTTTGTGCTAAAATCAGGTGCTTTGGCTGATAATTCGGGTTGGCTTATACTTGAGTATATACAATAGTGCAAAATCTTTCTATTTATTACACAATAAAAAAGAACTCATTCATATTGCTATGGTAACCATCTAATCTAAGTAAATGTGTAACTAACAATGAGTAGAGAATAATCAGACTGATTATAGTAATTACTATTTAAAATGAAAACAGAAAAGGATAAAAAACATAAAAGTGATCTGAATTTACTTATTTTTTCCTCATAAAAGTTAAGTTGACAGGTTCAAACACATATTTTTGTTAATAATTTTAGCTGTAAATCAAATTAAATATTCTAATTAAAAGAAACATATTAAAACTAAAGAAAAAGAAAACTTCAAGCAATTACAATGGATCCTGTTTTCTCTCCCCATGCCGTGTTTTCAAGCCTTTGAATGTATCCCCAGCAGCTGGGCTCTAACCTGTGTAGTGGGGCTGTAGACAAAGGGCTGTGTCCTGTATTGGAATTAACTTTTGAGTGCAGGGAACTTCCAGCGGTGGTCCTTGGCTGATTACTGGCTAATGTGACAATAAACTCTTGGTCTCTTTATTATAAAATCTGGGCCACTTGGGAGAACTCTTCAAGATCTCAAACTATTCTACTAGTAGTCAAAATAGTTTTGGGGATATTCAGTCTCTCTCATGGTAAAGGGGATAAGTTATGACAAAAGTGACCCAGCCAGTATGTGTAAAATGGTTTCGAATTGGTTAACTGCAGGGGAATTGATAGGACTCACGACGACCCTATGTTTTGCAAAAGAAGCACTTGCAGATACGTCCCAGTTGATGTTTGAGGTTATTAAACCCACTCCGTCTTGCTGACTGTTCTCTGACACCCTTATTGGTCTTTCTCTTCACGAAACAGTGAAGTAAAAGTTTTTTTAGTGATTGATAACTTTTTGCTCAAAGCAACAAAGCTAGATACAATGTAGTTGTGATCCATATAATTTTCCTTACTAATTTTAAAAATATATAGCCTTTCCTTAGTCTAGTTTAGTCTAAATGCCCTACTGAAACGTTTTTGCCCTGTGTGAACTTGCTGGTATTCAAAATCTTGGTGATGTCATGCCATGATCATGGCAAAATGCTAGCGACAACAGCATGAAAACTGGCAGGTTGTGACGGTCTAAATTGATAGGAACTTAAAGATAGATCCTCAAATTTGTAGAGTAAAATTTGGCAAAACTAGTGAGCTAAAAAACAATCTATAGTCATAGTTTGATATTTAACACAACTAACTCTCTCAATAAACTATAAAACAGACAAAATAAATACAAACACCAAAATATTTTGAGGATGCAGAAGATTTGAACAGCATGATTAAAATTTGATTTAATAATACATATGTGAATTTAAAATAAACTACTTGAAAGCACAACTAAATATTTTTAAGTGTACATTAAGTTGTCTTAATAAATGATTACATGTGCAGAGACTAAATTCCAGCAATTTTTATATGATAGATGTTATGTAGTTATATATAACATCCTAACCAAAGTTATGTACATCCTGGAATATACCAGTGTTTTAGCATTAAGAATATTATATCTACTTCATATTTGAACTACTTAGACTAGACAAATCTATGGAGACCAAATTTTATCTGAGATTACCAAGGATAGGGAGTGGGGGATAGTACTTGAGGAATATTTATCTTCTCTAAGAGTGACAGAGTTTTGGAAATGGATAATAAACCTGGTCAAAAAACATAAAAAATGGTTTATCATTGAATTCTATAAGTTCAAATATTAAAATAGGTATTATTTCACGAAGTGTACATTCAGCACAGTAAGGAAAAACTATATAATTCACTATATTATCTTAAGAATAATTCATATGGCTGCCTTGAAACCTGAGAAAAAATACATATTTGTTTTGGAAGTGCAATCCTCCAATAGATGTTAGCTAACATTTTCATATGGAGTAATAATGGAGCTTAGAATCTATAATGGTCATAGACTAGCATGCTATTATTTTAAGGTTTATGGTGGAAATATAAATACATTTTTAAACATTTCAATCTGAAGTGTGTCATATTTGTTTTTCCCTTTGAAATCAATGTGGAGGAACTAAAATTCAAAGACAGTTATACTAAAATAGGTAGAACTTAATGAAGATGTGCATTAGGGCTGAATGATGGAAATGTTTATCATTTTTACTTGACATGGTACAATGACTACTTTCTGTGTGGAAGATAAGATGTGAATACACTACTGAATCTAAACACTACTTTAGTAGGCATGAGTAAATATAATCAAATATCTGATTAGACAATTGTCAATTATCATGTTTTACTGAGATAATTTATTTATCATACTGTATAATTTTGTGTTTAAATGCTTTAATTTGTAACTTTTATAAAAATTTGAAATTATTAATATTATAATCTACTTTTTAACCTAAACTCTAAATTAAAAGCAAATTTCTTGATCTTAGACTTTAAAAAATCAGGGCAAGATATGACAAAATACCCATTTGTAAACTATCAAGGGCTCATGCGGGAGGGGGGAGCGGGGAGGGAGGGGAAAAATGAGGACCTAATGTCGGGGGTTTAAATGGAGAGAAAATGTTTTGAGAAACGATGTACAAATGCGCTTTACACAATTGATGTGTGTATGGATTGGGATAACAGTTGTATGAGCCCCTAATAAAATGTTTAAAAAAAAAAATAAGTATTGCAACATGAGGAACTGTATAAAAGGGTTGCAGCATTAGGAAGGTGGGGAACCACTGCTGTAAAAATTCAAGGACAAAAAAAGTCTGTCAATAGTTCAAGGTCTGTTTGCTGACCTTTAGGAGTGTTTGCCTGTTGAATGTGATGGGGTGACACTCTGGCCCCAAAGCCTAATTTTGTTATTCTCTTGGGACTTCCTTGCTCTGCTCCCCTTGCTGTTCTGTTGCACGCCCTTAGTGTTTTGCCTCAATGTGGTGGGATCAGATTGGGTGCAATTCCCACACTGTCTCCAGAGTTGTTCCCCATAGGGCTATGGGTCAGTGAGGGATGTTGTGTCTCATAGTGGGGCTGGCCATATGGTCCTCTCTGTGCATTGGCTGTTCTGAGCAGGGATATTGTCCTAAAGGCCTGGTGTGCCAGGATGTGCTCCACTCTCTCTTCCTCCCCTTTCACTTGCTCTTCTGTGCTCTGAACAGACATGTCCCTGTCTCTGAGCTGTAGATTCAGTGCTGTCCTCTGAAGTAAATTCTTCTGGAGGGAGGGGGTGCTGTCCACACAGTTGGGATTGTGTCGGGCCCCTCAAACCTTACAACCTAATTTTATGGTTTTTAATACACTACATTAATTTTGTTATAAAAAGTTGAACCCTAAGAAAAAATTCTAGGTAAAATTATTGTGTATCAAACTTCCATTAAACCAAATTATGCTACCATTCTACACTCAAATATTCTGTAGGGGAAAACTAAGAGATCAAAATTTGGAGTTCAGAAATGAGATTCATGTCCAGATTTTTCCATTAATAATGTTTGTGATCTCAGTAAAATCACTTACACACCTAATGTCTTAATGTATATACCATATCGATCAGGTATGTTGCCTCAAAAGAAAAACCTGGTAAATTACTTCTGAAAACTCACAGCCACTGAAAACCCTATGGTTAATAGTTGTTATTTGACACAGTTTGGCTCACTGTGAGATACAATTTACTCTATCAGAACTGGTGATGGTGATGTCATTCGACTGGCTGAACCTAACCTGACAGGGTATATGCTTAGGTAGACAGACAGGGTAAATGAGGGTAGGGGGGAGAATCAAAATGCACTCACAAATATACACAGAATTGACAGAGGATATTTGAACGTGTGTATTTCCACTGGCTGAAAACATATTCATGAATGTGTTGGAGCATACAGGGGCAAAGTAAGGAAAACTTAAATCTAATGGAATACTGTTAAGAAATGAGACACTGGGAGCTCAGGTATTCTTAGGGGACACCAATGTTAATTAGTAGAACACTGTCTACAAAGGCTATGTTCTACATGCTGCTACTGTGGTTTAAAAAAAGAGGTTTGGGTCTTAAAACTTTAGTGGACATATAAGGTGCAGCTTTTGGTAAACCAGAAATTTGAAGATACAGAAAAATAATTCGTACAGTCTCCATGGACCAAAGACCCTAAAAGAAACTGGGGTCAGGCTACCAACAGCTCATGAAGAACATGTTTAAGGCATTCTGAAATGCCAGTGAAAAGGTATTTTACTTGCTTTAGTTAAAGAATGAAGAACAGGAACTGAAAATAAAGGGAATCCAGGATGGATGAGCCCTATAGGACCAGTGGTGTGAGTGGCAAAACAAGGAGGGTAAAGGGAGAATGGGTAGGAAGGAGGGAACCGATTACATGGAACTGTGTGTGGCCTCCTCCCTGGGGGACAGACAACCAAAAAGTGGATGAAGGGAGACGTCGGACAGGGCAAGATATGACAAAATACCCATTTATAAACTATCAAGGGCTCATGCGGGAGGGGGGAGCGGGGAGGGAGGGGAAAAATGAGGACCTAATGTCGGGGGTTTAAATGGAGAGAAAATGTTTTGAGAAACGATGTACAAATGCGCTTTACACAATTGATGTGTGTATGGATTGGGATAACAGTTGTATGAGCCCCTAATAAAATGTTAAAAAAGAAAAAAAACAAAAGCAAAAAAAACCACCTAACTAAAAAAAAATATATATATATAAGAGATTAAAGAGCCCCCAATAAAAGTATTTTAAAAAATACTAATAGGTACAAGAATTAATAAAATGTTCTAGAATTGTGATGATGCTTGCATAATTCTCAAATATAATTAAACCACTGAATTATATGGTACTTGAATTATATTCTAATAAAGCTGTTAAAAATAAAAGAAAACCTTCTAAAAGAATAAGGAAAAGAAGAAAAAAAAAAGAATGAAGAACAACCATTTTAAAAAATCGCTAGCTATGTCAAATTTTTTCTCCTTGCTTTGTCCAGTTCTTTAGAAGGTCCTGGATAGAGTGAGAGCAAAACATGTAACCAAACGATTGAAACAAACAACAAAAACAGCCAAAGAGCAGGTTTGGTTTGGTAAGATAGAGAAGAGTGGAACCCTAGACTCTCCTCAGCCACTATTCAAGTCTGGAACTGAATTCACTGCCTTGTTTTAGCCAAACAATAGAATTAGACCAATAAACACTTCACGTAATTTATCATTTGAGATTGAGGTAGCAGAAATTATCCTGAAACATACACATAAAAGCTAGGAAAAGGGATATAGAAACAAGAAACGGGAAGTAAGGAAAGTGATGTTATATTGCGGGGCTTGAGATCAATGGATTTGAAATAAAATGGTTATCAATTGTTGAATGGAAAACTGATGTACTCTAAACCTTCATGCAATTCACATTAAGAAAATTTAGGAAAATTCATAGAGTTAGTTGTTCTAGAAGTAATTTGGAACCCATTGGCCCATTCTGGGACTTCAGAGACGAATGCAGTAGAAATGTTGGGCTGGGTGTTCTATTTTGAAGGAGGTGGGACATGGTCAGGGTGGCATGGCCAGACTAAGTCTTGTTTCAGAGGAATAGGTATTGTCACCTGAGCCCTTGAATCATGTGCTAGTTTAACCCTGAGGACAGCACAGGCTGGACTTTGGAGTTGGCGCTGAGTTGAACAATAGTAAGGAAGATTATTTTATTTAATAAAAAAACAAACTCAAAGGATTTGTCATGAATGAAAATAACATTGAGAGGATGAACGAAATCAAATATTGAATAAAATTGGGCTTTAAAGAAGGTGACTTGGCATTTATTCATGCACTTTGAGTCATTTTTAAATTTCTATTTTTATATAAAAATATAAACAATACAGTATTTTCAAATTCAACATGTTCCACGTTCCAACTGGATTATCAAATAAATCCAGTTACATCAATCATGTCGTGAAACCATCATCAATAGCAACTGCCAAAATTTCCTTAACCATTGGCAATTGTATTCTCTTTTGTGTTTCTTTTGGGAAAATCTCCAGATTTAAAGAACATATTTAAGGGATTCTGAAATGCTCCCCAAAATAAATTTTACTTGCTTTGGTTAAAAAATGAACAACAACAATTTTTAAAAGTCTCTAGCTATGTCAACTTTTTCTTCCCTGATCCACCTATTTATTTATTAGGATCCTGTGTATTTTCAATATAACTAATCAACTGAATTTCTTTGATTTCTATAAACTAATTATGCTTCATTTTTTTCCTCTTATAAAATAATGAGCTGCTCTTATCACAAATAATGAGCTATTCCTGTTAATGGATATATTCTTTTTAATTTGTCTTCTGAGAGAATAGTACTGAAGCTTAAAAATCTTATAATAGTCCCCTAAATGTATATATTAAAGAAGAAGTTGGGTATTTTATAATTTGTATAAATATATATATATTATATATAACATGGTTATATACTAAGAAAAATGCTCAGGAGATTAGGCAATATTTAAATGAATTAACAAACCAGCCTTCAATATATGAGAAGATGGAGGAAGAGGAATAGCAATTAATTAATATTGCTTATATATACTTATATATCCATAATAGATAGTTGATGATGATTTTAGATAGAGAGACTAGCAAGAGGGAGAGGATAAAGCAAACATCACATCGCTCTGACTCATGGCAAACAGGTAGAGCAGAACGAAGTGTTCTGGTCCTTCACCATCCTTACGCTCTGTTGCATGCACATGTCCTTCCTTGTGGTTACCCTGCCTATCCATCTCACAAAAAGCTCCCGCACTCTCAAGGGCTCTCTGTTTTTTCCAGCACTAGCTCTTCCACCACTGTTTGCTCCCACCCGAAGGAATGTCTAAAGTAAACAGACCAAACAGTGTTCTGTTGTAATCCATAAAGTTATATCGGCTAATTTTCAAAAGTCAACTCTAAATCTTTTCTCTGTCATCTGTCATCTGTCCTAGTCGCCACTCAAAGTGGTCCATCATTTGAGGCGCTCCTGGTATTTGAAATTCTGGGAACATAGCATCCAGCAAAGTCACAACCAGCAAGCCACCCAAATATGACAAACTATCAAATGATTGGTGGGCAGCATATGACTTTATAGTTATAGCTAAGTAGACTGCTATAGAATGCTGATGAATGTGTAATATAAGTGTGGGATATTTCTGTAATGAGATAAGATTCACATGAAATATATACCTACACACAGCAAACTATGCAGCAGCTTCAGACAGAAAGTAAAACAACAATCACCAATTTTGCATAGAGCAGGTTTTCTAGGTGTGACCCATGGGTGTGCTGAACAGACTGAGGTAGTTTGTGGGGCATGTTGTGGTGAGATCTATTTCACAATCATGGTAAGATTATTATTAATTTTCCCATTAATATTTTCTCAACATATACATTCCTGAATCTATAATATAGTTTTCCAGATACTGCCTGACACAAAGACAGAGAAAAAAATATGAATGTCTTTTAAGGTAAACTTAGGACAGTGGTTCTCAATCTTCCTAATGCCGTGACCCTTTATGTTGTGGTGACCACCCCCAACCATAAAATTACTTTTGTTACTACTTCATAGCTGTAATTTTTATACTGTTATGAATCGTAATGTAAATATCTGATGCACAGGATGTATTTTCATTGTTACAAATTGAACATAATTAAAGCATAGTGATTGATCGCAAAATAATATGTAATTATATATTGTGAAGTATTTATGTGTTTTCTGATGGTCTTAGGAGACTCCTGTGAAAGGGTCTTTCGACCCCAAAGGGGTCACAACCCAGGTGGAGAAGTACTGAATAAGAGCTATGCAAAAAGTGAAACAATGCAATTTTCCGACGACATTTGTCTTTCTTCCTAAATTGGGAAATATCAGTAGGTTGGTCTGGATTAAGTTTATGGCGGTGGGTCATTGTCAGAAACCAGACTCATAATGACTCCGTGTGCTCAGAATTCCATTCATCCCCAGGGCGTTCCAGAAGCAGATGGAAAGGCCTGTCTTGTAAGGAGCCCAGGAGGATCAAACCATGAAGCTCTGGGCAAGTAGTATAGCACTTCCTGCTTAGATCGAGCTTAGAGTTTGATTTTGCTCTCCATAAGCATTTCAATGGCTCAATAAACATATTAAATAATTTTTCAACATCAATATCTAATAAGGTGGGCATAGAGCTATAGAATGCACTAAACAAAACTTTCTGGTACCATCAATGCTGTTATGTGAATAAAGATTTATTGATATAAAAATATTTTAGAAATAATGAGATAAGTAGTATGCATTTCTGTATGCCAGTGAAATATTTATGATTGATTTCATAATTGACTATACATATAACTTAAACATAAGATATGTTACAGAAAACATTATCTTAATATAAATTAATATGAATAAAATCTATAAACTCAAAGCATCTACTCTACTAAAAGTCATTAATATACACTTCTATATTACATTTGCATACAAGAGAAAATCTAATATATCAAGGAAAAATGAAAATAAGAATATTTTCTCTCAAATGTAATAGTACAAATCTAAGCCTTACTTAATAAATAATAAAAATAACCTTTTGATTCTAATCAATCTTTTTCTACTCAGACTTTCATGATGATCAATATTAGTAGATCAAAATTAATACTCAACCTAAAAAAAAAATCGTTACAAATATCTACATGAGCTCCCAAAATATACACTCATTATAGACTTTTTTGGAAAAGTAATATTAAAATAATTCAGTTTTTCTATTTTAAACAAGTAGTATAGAGAACCTTGTATATTTTGATGGGTGATACTTTTTATTTAGGTACCCATTGGTATAGACTTCAGTGAAATACAAAGTTTTTCATGAAATGTTAAAAGAACAAAAGTGAAAAACTTTATTATGTCTATAAAAATCTTATTCCTGAGTTTCAATAGTACTCTCTCCAAATTTATCATGAGTTTCAGCATGGTGCCAGTGGTATTAACATTTTAAAGTCTATTTGAAATTATCTCACCTAAAGTCAGGCTACCTAACTATAGTCAGACAATATCAATTGTTTCAAAAATTGTTTTAATTCCTCTCTTTAGAATCTTTTTTCCCTATTATTATAGCTCCTTTAAAAATTAATATTTTAAATATCAAAACATCTTTGGATAATCTGAGTGAATTTAGTATTAAAATGAATGCATACTTTATGTTAGATAATTTTGTGAATCATTTTTATTGCTTTATATTACTGTCACAATTTTTATAGTAGTGACAAACTCAACTTTTATTCTTCCATATATAGATGTTGAACTACTTAGAGGGAAATTCCTGAGATATTAATCATTTCTTAAATATCTTTACAAAGAGTAGAATCCAACTTGGAAAAACTGCAAGCATAAGTATTTATTTTATCCCAGAATAATATGTTGCATAAGTTTTCATTTTATCAAAGAATAATATTTCCCAGTTATCTCATAATTGCTCTTGGTTATTTCTAAGAAAGGAGACACAAATGATTGTATTAGTTCTCCTGGATTCCTGTATATTCATTCTGAAAATATGTGTACATTGATTTCTTAAATCATGGTCTGCAAACATGAAGACCACTGAGGCAAGTTAGTACAGTAAATGAATGAGAAAGATAATGATATAGACTAAGCTGTAGAGGAAAAGTTCCTTCCAAAGGAGACAATGCTTCTCGCTTGTTATCAGGTGCCTCTTACTCAGATGCAACTCACAGCTCCCCTGTGTACAACAAAATGAAAGACTGCCCGTCCTGCACTGCGCTCACAATTGTTGTTAGCTCTGAGCGCATTGTTGTAGCCACTATTGAATCCATATCTTTGAGCATCTTCTTTTTGACCTTCGACTTTTCCAAGCATGATGAGATTTTCCACAGTCTCTGGATAACATGTCCAAAGTACATGATAAGAGTCTTATCATCGTTGCTTCTAAGGAGCATCCTGGCTGTACTTCTTCCAAGGTATAGTTGTTGTCTCCCTGCAGTCCAAGGTACATTGAATATTCTTAGCCAACATCATCAATTAAATGCGTTGTTTCTTTTTCAATCTTCCTTCTTCAATGTACAATTGTGATATGCGTATGAGACGACCAAAAACACAATGGCTTTAATAAAAGGCTTAAGTGTACCTTAGCCCTGAAGTGATATCCTTACCTTTAAAAGCCCATTTATGTTTTCAGTTATTTAGAATGAATACTAGTTTTGCCAAATCTAATGATTCTACAAGACAAGCTGAAATAATTTGGCTTACAACATTTCAAGTCCCAATTGCTAAATACTTAAAGGCAAGCCTCGTGGTAACACAGTGATTAAAGTGCTCAACTGCTAACCAAATTGTCTCCAGTTAAAATCCAAAGTCCTGCTGAAAGAGTAAAGATTTTGCAGTCTATTCCTGTAAAGATTATAGTCTAAGCAATTCTATGTGGTAAGTGACATTCTAGTATGTTCTATTGGGTCACTGTGAGTGGAAGGGACTCAATGTGACACAACAGTACAGCAACAACATATATACATTTTCTTCTAAGAAGTCCTGGTTGTGTAATGATTAAAGCATACAGCCATTTACCCAAATGTGGGTGGTTTGAACCCACTAGTACTTCTGCAGGGGAAAAAATGTGGCAAGCTGTTTTGGTAAAGATTCCAGTCTTGGAAACCCAGTTGTGCTTCACCCTAACTATCTATGAAGAAATAGAATTGATATCACAGTACACAGCATTTGCAGTATGTTAGCCTGTAGGTTCCTTACTTTAAAATGCTCTCTGCATATATGTATATAAAATGTGAAATATAAATATTTGAAAGAATAATACATTAAAAGTCAATTTGTAAGCCAGCAATCAATATAACTCATTATTTATAAATAACAGAATAAATTCTAGTAATACAGGAAAGAAATACTAAGAAAACATGAAAAAAATAAGTAGAAAGCAATCACACACACATCAATATAAATTCAGTTGGTTAATAAATCTATCGTATACATATATAATAAGTGCATATATAACACTTAAAGTTATGCTTAGTATTTATCTGTGTGTATGTATTATGAAACAAATATTTACTACTGAAAACCAGAAGTTAAAAGGAAATTATTTATTATAAATTCAAATAATACCTTAGATATTCTTGGACATAATGAAGAATTCCTTCAAATGAATCTTTCCTTTTTTTCTGCCACCTAATTAGATTGCCTAAAAGATGTAAGGTGCCGAGTGTGTGAGTCAGAGCATGTTCATACCCCTTACCTACAATCAAGACCAAACCAGGTGATGCTGGATAGGCATGATGGCCAACTGTTCAGTGTGAAACAGACTTTTAATTCATTAATATGGAAAGATGCTTGATTTTGTTTTTTAAGAGTGTAAGATTTTCCCATAGAAAACTTTCTGAACAATTTCTATTTTCTGACATCTCTGTCAGCTTGATCTGTCAGCCCCCACGAGTTGAAGGACAATAAAAAAACAAAGTAACTTGTATTTGAGAGGCAAGAACCCATACATCCCCATTTTAATGTCTCAGCAAGATGTCAGGGATATTTACATCAAGATATCTAGACAACAAAACAGGATGTTTTCAAAAATTGCATTTACACATCCAGTGAAAACTATTTATTTAAGAAATACACATTTAATAATACACAAATAAGTGTAAGAAAATGCTTCTCTTTCAGGTTACCATGGGATTATCTGTATTTTGGGGGGGGACTAAGTATAAATGACATTAGCACATGATATTAAAATGGAGCAAAATGGCATCGAGCTATGTGAAAAGTTCATAATCAATATTGAAAAGTACATTATCTCAAAATGCATTGCTTGGTCTTCTGAATTCCCAGGGAGAGTGAGGCTGGCATAGATGGTATGCATCTGCCTTCTTGACTACCTTTGGCAGACTGCCTTTACAAGAATTATTAGTTAATACATTCAAAGATTTTTTTCACGCTTCACATGGACGTAACCACAAATTTTAGTGCCATTTTATATATCGCTGGGTCTTATCTATGAAATATTTGATTTTTTTTCTCAGTCTATGACAATCTATATAAAAAGCATCTGGGAAATTTGTCAAAATTACAGATTTAACAACCTTAAGCAAACTTCAAAAGATGGTCTAATCATCTATTGAGGGATATAAGCTATAACCTTTCATAACCCCAAGTACTTCTAATAGTTTAAAGGTGTTTTGTGATATATTTCTTAAAACAACACAATATCTTGGCTTTCTTAAGGCTTGCTCCCCCTTAATATGTCATCGATTTCTTGCTAAATCAATTATTGAATAAGTTCCTAAAGAGCACTTTTAACCTGATGTTAGAAATTCATTATCATCAGTTGTATCCCAAAAGGAAACTATCTATGCACAGTATATGTATACATAGATTTGAAGATTTCTCATATATGTATATATATATATTATATATATACATAGACACATATGAGATCTTCAACATATTCATAGAAAAATGGAAGTAAAAAAACATGAAAAATATCCACAAACTGTTCAAAGCCTCTCTCATTTATTTGTGTGTGTACATGTGTGAGTAACAAAACCCACTGCCATCCAGTCAATTCCAACTCAGAGCAACTCCCTCTAGGGTTTCTGAGGGCGATGAGCTTTGCAGAAGTAGACAGTCTTATCTTTCTCTCCCAGAGACCACATGTTTATCAGCCCACTGTCTAACTTACAATGATTTTATATATATATACAAGGGGGTACCAAATTTTTTTTATAACTGTGTAGTTATTTTTACAAAGCAACCTTATCACCTTCAAAATACTCTTCATTACACTTAATACATTTGTCAAATCTGCAATTCCATTTTTGGAAATATTTTTCAAACTCTTCTGTTTGGATGGCTGACAGCACCTCCCTCTTTTTTTTCCTTACCTCTTCTACATCTTCATATCACTGTCCTTTCTTATCCTTCTGCATTTGCCAAAACAAAAAGAAGTTGCAGAGTGAGGCCAGGTAAGAAAGGTGCACAGGGGAAGAGAGGCATGCTGTTTCTTGCCCCAAACTGGAGCACTGAGATGGCTGCATGAGCAGGTGCATTGTCAGCTGGCAAAAGCAGTCCCCTATCTGCCACAAATCAGGTGGTTTTTTTTGTCCCACACTGCGACACAATCTTTTCAGAACCTCTAAATAGAAAGCTTGATTAAAAGTCTGACCTGGTGGAACGAACTCCAAATTCACTACTTTTTTCCGTTCAGGAGTTGAGCTATGTCCAGAATGAGGTTTGTCATCAGTCAATATTTCACCTTTTTTTGAAATGGGAAAACCACTCGTACATTTGAGTTTTTCCCATAGCACTGCCCTTGTAAGCTGTATTCAATATCACAACAGCTTCTGCTGCATTTTTTCCCAAGCAGGAAACAGAATTTCACACCCATCCACTGTTCTTTTAAATCCGTCATCACCAAAAACAAGGCTTGAGCAAAACAGCTTTTATGAAAAAATTCACTGTGACCAGAGAGAACCTTCCCAGGTGACATCACTAGGTATGTTGCTTGATGTTTGCCTAGCAAGGAAAAGGCATGCTATGAAAGTTCAGTTCTGCCCAGTGCAATTCCATTTTGGGGGGGACATCCCCCGGTACAATGTACACACATATATAGAGTACATATATAAATTTATATGTGTGTATGTGTGAATATATATATATAAATTACCAATTTAACCTACTGGAATAACATCATGGGAACAGTGCTATGATAGTGAATAACATTTTTTAGCTCCCTTAACATAATTTTATTTGATTACCATTATAATCTTAAAATTATTTTATTTCATGAATGAGGAAATGGGCTCAAAGAGGTTATATTGCTTTTTGAAGGTTACACATATAAATGAAAAAGATTGAGATTCAAACCCTGGTCATGTGAAAACTCACACCTTTATATTTCCATACAATTGTGAGGATGGCAGGGGACCCCAGGTGGATGATGTTCTGTTCTGCTGTATATAGAGCCACTCGGAGATCAACCCAATTTCACAACAGCGTTGTCCTAAAGATAAGTGTGAATCAGGTCTTGACTGGAAAATGAGTCTTGAACAGCTAAGGCCGCCTTCCAAAAATGAATGATATTGAAAACAGGGAAGACAGCAAAACAGCAAGCGATCTCCTTCATTCAAAAAGGTTTAACATATGACTTTTGGATTTAAAAGTTCAATCGCTCATAAATTATACTATATTCTATGTTGTATGATTTCAGTACCCCTTACAGAATATCTTGTTATCTGATATTTCACATTTACAACAATAATAAAAATCCATCCTATCATTTGTGCGTTAACGACTCCATTGAAGGGCACACCCTTGCTTCATGCAATTTATAGCTGACGTGGGAAAAGAGCCAAGGGGCCATCCTCGTGGTAACTAACCCCTTCAGAAGCCCCAGGAGGTCCCCTGGTGACACAGTGAGAGAGGCATTGGACTGTTAACGGAAATGTTGACGGATCCAGAAAAGGCTGTTTGCTTAAGTAGAGATTTATAGTCTAAGAAACTCTAGGATCAGTTCTACTCTTTCTTCTTGGGTAACGATGAATCTGAATCCATTTGATTGCAGTAGATTTTCATTTGGTTTGGAACCTACAGGTTTGGCAGAGCTCTGGTTCCTTCTACTCATGTCTTGGCTTTCTCCTGGTATGCCCCACCAAGGCTCCAGGATAGGCTCACTAGTAAATATTGGTTAGTGGGTGCCAGGAATAGCGTTGGCAGTTCAGTTGGCAATGCCAGTCTCTGGGGAGCTCCTCACAGGTGGAAGATGCTCACACTGACTGCCCAGTGTCTTTCCACTTCTTGGCCCTCACATGGTTTCTGTGTCTGGTGATCAGAGAATGCCATGGGTGCAGAGGGTCCTGGTTGCCCAACAGGGAGTGCCAAGGTAGAAGACTGGCTAGGGCTGGATATCAGGAGTATGTCCCATGAAACTTAGTCTAACCTAGGATTTGGTCTATAACACGAGTGAATGTAGCTATTAACCGAAAATAAGATCTGTGTATATAGTAAAAATCCGGATAGAAAAAGCTAAAGAAAGCAATCAACTTGAGAGTAAAGAGAAGTAAATCTCCCATTAGCCTTCAAGTAGTTGATGTATTCTGTTTGTACACTTCGTTTTTCATAACAAGTGCTTCCCATTATTATTATTTTAATGTGCTGCAATGGCTATTCTGATCACAACTGGGACAAGATGTTTCTAAAGAATAACATTTCACATCTTTATCCTGTCTCATTAATTAAAAAAAACTGGTAAAATTCCTAAACATATTCTAGGGAAAAATGTCTAACTATGGTCTACAACAAATTGGGAGGAAATGCATCTGTTCGCCTTTGCAGTCAGCAGTAGAAAACAAAACCTAACTTCAGACTTTTGATGTGCTGTGTTTACTGTAAGCAACCAGAGGAAACAATGGAAATAGCACAGTCACTGAAAAGGGCCATGAAGCTGCTTCCGCTCCTTTGAAGGTAATTTTTCAAATTGTTCTTAGCATCCCGAAGCCTAGGACATTGGTGCAAGGTGCATCTGCTTAAACAGGTGCTATGCAAATATAAAACCTCATTATCTTCCTTGATGGGGACTTATTGTGAGAGAACACAAAGACACAATCCATTTGAGTAGTTGATTTTTTCCTCGCACACATATTTATATTTTAGAAAAGCAATTTGGATAGCTTTTGAAAAGTGTTCACTGAATATTTATGTACCAAGTTTCCACACTAAGCATTTCTACAAATGAAGTTGCATAAGAAAATGGGATTTTCTTTTGAGGTGCAAGCCATAAACGTCTAAGTACCATTAATTGCAAGCTTTTCATTTTGAAAATCAGGTAAGTTTTCCATATGCCTTAACGGTGCACTTATTTGAAATAAGCTTTTGTCAAATAAATATAAACCACTGCAAGAGGATTGATGATGATATCCTGCACTTGGTATAATTTATCACAATTCGCAAACTTTCACATACACCAGCTTGTCCTTTAAAACTTTAGGTTGAAAAAATTAGTTTATATACTGTAGAAATTGAGTTTCAGAGAGATTAAGCAAACTGCTGAGCAAAAAATCCCACAGCCAATACTAGAGTTCAGATAAATACCTAAGTATTCTGACACAGCTTTGGGCTCAACCCAGTCAGGCACCTATTAAGAAGTTCACATAACTAATATACTATTGAAATATGGAAATACATATGAACATGTGTGTGGATTTATTTATTCATTCATTCTCTCTGGGATCAAGTTTCATAACTAAGTCACATAAGAAGTTACAAAAAGTTCATCGCCCATGTCTGGCAGTTGTAATAGGAAGGCACATCTAATAACATGGTTTCCTCTCAGTTTTAATTCCTAATTTTCAGGAAACCATATGATTCAGGAGTTCTCATGCCTCTGGGAAGGAGTTGCTTTTAATAAAATACCGAGAAGTTAGAGTCACTTCTTTGAGCAAATAATCTATCGAGTAATTATTCTCTTCTACCCTAATCTATTATTTTCTTTCTATTTAACCCCAATCCAGGTTCTACTTGAATTTAAAGATTTAATTTCTAGATCTGAGATACTGAAAGCTAGACTATGTATGCTTCATATTGACCCAAATGAACAAATGTTTGTCATTTATTCACTTTTCATTCCTGTGGTCCCAGGAGTGTGCTCCATAGAGCTTAACAAACTAGTACCTTCAAAAACGAACTTCGAAACAATCCCAGGACTAAGTTCTCCTGAATATTATTATCCATGGTCAAATAGTATAATAGGAATTTCACTTTCCACTTCAAGTGCGAAGACCGCAAACAACAAAATCAGCTGGGAGGACTATTCCAGGTCAGGCTGGACCAAAACCTTTCTTTCTGCCTTCATGCAGCCCCAAGATGGGTCCTTATCCTAGCTCCTGCTGCAGGACATTGGCCTATCTTTCCCTCCAGAGCCCTGTCTCTTAAAACTTCTCCTTGAAGTGGGAGGGGTGAGCTGGCGTCTACGCAAATTGAACCCTAGGCCAGCGGAGGTGGCTGAAACAGAGTGCTGTACAGACACCTAGACACTGTGTCAAAAACTGTGTCCAAAATCCTAGGAAATGACACCGGTCTTTTCTAGTTTCAATTGATTTCCTGTCAACCACTGTGTTTAAGTTCAGCTATAGTTTTGTGGTCAAGCCTGATTAAACACTCTCCTATTTACCTTTGAAGACTATGAAGATATTTTGCTTTCACATAAAAATCTATTGTATTGCTCATGAGTGAAATTTGAGACATTGGTCTAGTGATTATTCTTTCTTTGGAAATCAAGTGACAGGAATATAGGCATCTTAGATCACAGGCCATTGTCTAAATTATGCTGGTCAGCAAATCAAATCTTTATCCAACATTTGATTTCATTCAACTCAATATTTTCCCTTCACATTCCTAGTATTGGAAACTCCTGCAATTTATATAATGTATGAAGCTTTGAAGAATTTACACTGATATTTGATCACTCCAATGATTATTTATGTCTGTGAGTTTGGAGATTTAGAAACAATTTGAATTTCCAACTTCACAAGAATTAAAGTTGATAAATGACCCCGAGAAAGTTGGAGTTTTGTTTAAAATACACACATATGTTTAAAACATATATGACATAAGTACTACTACTATTAATATGATACAAACAATTATCATTGATGTTATTATTAATATACAATGTTATATATTTACAATAGCCGATAGTCTACAAATTTTCTTTTAAGTAAGCAATAGGAACTATATATATTACAAATATATTAAATGTTTGTGTCAGTGAAAAGAATAATTTTGCTTAAGATCTATTTTATTGGACCAGGAATCATGGCTTAAACCCTTTTCTCATTTAATCTTCCTAAACTGCTTTTGTGTGGATGTAGAAGCTGAGATTTGGGGGAGGGGAGTTTCCTGTGATGGTTGCTGGCTCCTTGCAGTAGCGTGATTTCTGGTTCCCAGCTGTCCCCCGTTCACAGAAGGACTGCTTTATCGGGTCTTCCATGCTGTGCCTTTTCAGAAGCATCTTGCCTGGCTTGTCTTCGGAGATGCTTCTAGGTGCCTTCAAATTGTCAATCTTTTGTCCGGTTGTGGAACACTGAACAGTTTGTGCCACTCAGCAGCTTCATTAGTTCCATGCAGATGTTGCAAAAATGTACCATAGACATAGCGGTTTATTCTTTTATTTGATGTATTTCTTTATAAAATTTCACCATTCCGACGTTGATAGTGACTCATCTTGAGACCCTATAGGGCAGGTGGGACTGCCCCTGCAAAGTCCTAAGGGAGATAGCAGTCCGACCAGGTTCACTTTGAAGGATGAGGGAAGAAACCTGGCTTGTGTCTGTCTCCCAGCTCCTGTCATTCCTGACATGGCTTTTGGGTGGCAGCCTCACACCAACGCTCCTCTGTCTGCACATGACCTTCTTCTCTGCCTGCCTATTTTTGAAAAGACAGTAGGCATCACGTTGTCTGGCCCACTGTAAATCCAGGATGACTGTACCTCAAAAAGTTAAACTAACTGCATGTGAGAAAAATGATATTCCCAAATAAAGTCAGACTCAAGCCTAGGTCTACATGATTTGGGGGTACACTGTTGAAAACAATACAGAGAGTGAAATAGTTTCCTCAATTTTATAAGTTCAGTTCCACGGTTGACCATTGGTTCTCTCTCTCCAGAACTTCTTTTGTTGATTTTGCTGTTTTATTTTCTTTGTTCTTTTTCTTCTACAACATATAACAATTCTGCGTAATTAAAAAAAAAAACTATCTATTGCTGCTAAGTCAATTTTGACTGATGGTAATTCCATAAATTCTGTAGAACGTTTATATGGTTTGCTTGACTGTACATTTTTATGAGCAGATCACAGACCTCTCTTTCACGTTAGCCACCTATAGGGGTACCAGTTATGTGAGGAGAAGAATGTACTCGGGGCCTAGATCACTGGCACTCATTTCCCATAGACTTCACCGGAGATTGGGCTCTGTCTTCCCACCACTAAAGATTCTCTTTAATCAACATCTTGAGGGAAGTCCTGTCAAGGGAGCTGGACCCTTGCATTAACTTAATTCATATCCTACCCAGTGTATGCTTGAGAAGATTGATGTTGAAGTGGAACTGTTTAAGGATCTTTTCTTTGTCAGCTGTTACCAATATTCACAACAATACCCAACTTAGACCAGCAAATAACAAAACACACAAGCACATGCACTTAACTGCTCATGGAAACCACGTCTTAGGCAACAACCTACAACATCCCTCTTTGTCTTTTATTGAAACTTAAGTATACAGACATGTGGTATGATTCAAGGACTTTATTTAACCAGCGCTAATAATTTGTGGTTACTTCACTGGCATTTTTATCTCTGTGTGATAGATCTTCTTCTAGGATAAATGGTCAGGAAAGAAATGACAGTTTTTGCCAAATGGGAATTTTGTATGAGTGATACAACAATAGAAGTCATTGCATTTCTTCTGAATTTTACATCTCTAAGTATGCAAATGGAGTCTGGTTGCATTTTACAGTAAGAGCCGGACTGCTAATTAGCCACTGTGAGAGCAAAGCGTGAAGGAAATTTACACCCTCAGAAACCCTATTATGAATGAGTTAGAATCAAATCATGGCAGGGGGTTACCGGGTTATGCTTGTAAAGCTAAATGTGTTTTTCAATTGATAGATTACTAAAGTTTTTATCACTTATATCTGATTAATTTTCTTCTCCCTTCTGCTTTGGGTGTCTAACCACATAAATTTGTTTTTTACATTAAGCTTCACACATAGATCATACATACATAGGTCTGCTATTAAGAAAATTCTCCCTATCTTGTGGGTGTATACCATCAACATAGACATTGCTGTATTCAGTTTTTCATCTCACAATAGAAACTGCTATGTTTCCATCTATGTGAAATAACACGCAAGATATGAAACTGAAATTCAATATCCTCTCGTGATATTTACTACAAAATACTAGGCAAAGAAGTGTATGAAAAGTATAAAATTATATGTTCAGAAAATACTTTAAATTCTTGAGATAATTTACCAAAAGCAAACAAACAAAAACAACAAATTCACTGCCCTTGAGTCGAAGCCCACTCACAGTGATGCTATCGGGAAGGATAGGACTACCCCGTGGGCTTCCCAGACGGCAACTCTTCATGGGAGATGAAAGCCCCTTCTCTCTTAGGTCTCACACTGCAGACCCTGGAATTAAGCAGCCCAACATGTAACCGCTGCTTCACAAGCGCTCCAAAGAGGAAGCTCAGATGGAACCGAAAACATCAGAGACTTCAGCTTGTCTAATGTGGGGTCAACACTGTTTCCTGCATTCTATGTTTAAAATGTGCTTAGTCTTCAAAGAAATCAAGGTATTTAGTTGATTGTGCCAGCCTGGCCGATAAACACATGTGGGATTAATTGAAGGGCGGAGAGATCAATGGCTCAGGAACCCTCGCCTCTCTTGTCTCTCTTGCTCTTTGATCATCGGACCAGTGTGCGGCTCCCTTGCTTGTTCTGTGCCTCAATTTGCAAGCTACACTACCTGTGGGACACCTAACCTGTGGGCTGTGTCACTGTAATTTGAGGATCCACACAATTGGAATTTACATCTTTTGAGCTGGGGACAGTCAGACCCTGTCATCTGGCTGACTGTTGGTGACCTGCCTTGCTGTTTGCTGCCTGTGCCTGGATAGCCTGAATCTCTCTACAGAGGAGTACCCAGTGGCCCTCAAGACTTGAAGGACTGCCAGTCTCTCAACTGTTGCACGGGAGTGAGTTGCACTGAGTCATTTGTACTGCTTTGTAATTTAACTTTTATTTCTTGTGTTATACATCTATCTATCTGCATAAATATATACATAATTATTAGCAATCTGGTTTTTGTCTCTCTAGAGAACCCTGTCTAACACAGAAATATATCAACTATATTACCACTTACATTCTGCAGCTAAAGAAATTAAAGCACAGAGAAGCTCAGTCACATGTCAAAGGCCACACAGCATTTTAAGACAGGGAGCTGGGCTTCAGCGCAGGCAACCTTGCTGGAATTTTTCCGGCTCCTACACTCAAATATTGGACTGCCACTAATGATAGAGCAGCATGCCTAGAACTAATCACAGAGGTAAGAATAGTTCATCACATAAGTTACTATTTAAATAAGTCAAAGTTGAAGTTTAAAAGAAAAAATGCTATTTTTAGATTAACATTTGAAAACTATTTTTCCATAGTTTCAACTTTTCTTCCCTTTACTATGGTGGTAGACAGGCTTCTCTGTTTTACAGAGCAGCAGTGTATGATGAGGGAGCAGATAAGAAAGAACATTTTGCAGGCAAATTGTTTGTTTTGATTAATAATGAAATGGGCTTATTCACTTGTGAAGTTAAAAGTTTCATTTGTTTCAAGTCATACCATTCCGAATTTAACTTTCTTTTTATTTTGTCAGCATGTGCAGAAGCACTGACAAAAGTAGACTTCAATTTCGAAGGGGATGCAGGGACTTGAATTGTGGATGGCATTTAGAGTTTGACCACATTATTCTAGGAGGTTGCTTGTGACACGTCATCGGGGCAGGGATTTGGAATGGGGCAGCAGTCGGCTGTTGAAGACATCCTCTCACAGCCTACTGTTCCGAACAAGCTGACATTCAGTGGGGACTATTAGAAATGCATGAATTCTACACACAAAATGTCAACTGATATATTAAGAAAGAGCAATTTAACGTAGTCACTAGCAGTAAAATTTCTCTAGCTTTTACCCCATTCTGCTTCACAGAGAGACTGAAATGTAAGCTTATACAATTTCAGATGAGACATTTGAGACCCACAATGTACACTCCAGCTAAACTTTTGCCAAGAGAGAGAGAAATCCAAAATAAAACTGAAAATAGTATCATTTATCCATCTTCAGTTCAAAAACCAAGGTCATGGATTATGAATTTTAAGCAGTCAGTATATCACTCAAAAATCATTTGAGCTAAAAAATGGTGCCATTTTATACCAGTTCTGTTCTCCTCTCTCTTCTTTTTGATACGGATCACTCTTACAATGTGAGTGTTAAGACACACACACACAAATTATACCCCTACCAGAAAGCAATTTAATGGAATAGTATTTTTAGGTTGAAATCTTTTGTCAGTGACTCTCTCATGAAGTCTGGAAGTTCTCACAAGAAGTAATGCTTTAAAAAATTAAAAGGAGGCTTACAGTGTATGCAACCCTTTCAGTAAAACTTAACTCCGCCTCTGAAAATAGGGTTCGCCCTATAATTGGTCTCTGTAGTACAGAAACTGGCATATACTACATTGTGGCACAGCAGAACACACCCGCCTATTGCCTGGTTCAACTGTAACCAACCTCATTTGGTTGCATACTCCTGAATGCAGTGCAAAAGAGCCCTGGTGGCACTAGTTAAGTACTTAGCTGTTAACCAATAGATCTGTTGGCGCTTTGAGTCCCCAGCTACGTCACCTGGCCCAGATGTGGCATTCTGGTACCACAATAATTACAGCCTTTGAAACTTCAGGGGGCTATTTTATGCTGATCTCTAAGGTGGCTACCAGTCAGGATTGACCCAGTAGCACTTGGCTTGGTGTTAGTTAATTGATTACATGAATTCCTTTTTCACACATAAGATGCGTTAAAGCATTTTTGCTAAATTCAAACTAATTATCTCACCACAATTTCTAGGATTTCCTTTTGTTATAAACAAGTGTACGTAATGACACTCACAAGGATGATGACTTACTGCAGTTTCTGTCAAATAAGTTTTGATGTATGATGACCTCATATGTTTTGGAGTCACATTAATTTTCATAAGGGTTTCAATGGTTAGTTATTTTGAATGAAGATGTCCCAGGCCTTCCTTCCCAAATGCCAGTGTGGATGGGACCATCCAACCTTTCAATTAGCTGTGGGTTCATTATCATTTGCAGCAGCAGGTCACTCCCAACAAATGATAATTAAATTATTAGCTTAATTACAGTGGAGCTTAAAATCAGTTTTATATAGTTTGCTACACTGATAAAGATAAAAAGGCTACACTTTTTTTCTTTTAAAAGTTGCAAAGTAGATTGAGAAAATCCAGAGAAAATTCTGAAGTAGCATTAATGCTCATGTTTACACAGATATGCATTATGTTTTTTTAGGTTAAATGAGAATGGCATTTGTTAAACTACTTTGTTGAATAATTTTTAACTTTAATAGAGTGGTTCATATAGTATCTACAATATTCACTTTCTGTGCATTGGTGTATTTCCTGTCATTTAAAAAAGAATTTTAGCTCTGGTAAATAAATGTTAAATTATACAAATGAGGGATATATTATTTACACAGAGAGAGGAAGTGTGCTTACACTTCTTAATAAAAAGAGAAAAGTAGGAGACCTCTCATGTCCAGACCTCAACATTTATTACGCAGCCACAGAAGGTAAAGTAGGCAGGATCTAGTACAATGATAGATGCACAGCCAACGAGACAGACTAGAGAACCAAGAATAAATTAATCAACACACTGGCAACTTATTTTTGAGGGGAAAAAATCTAAATCAACAAACCATCATGGGAACTTGTTTTCAACCAATGGTGCTAGAAATTATGGGCTTCCATCTGTAGAAGAACTAAACAGGACCAATAACACACCCCATGTACAAAAATGAACCCATGATAAGTCAAAGACCCAAATGTAGGATCATTAGCTATAAATAATATCAATGAGAAAACAGGGTGCAACTTCAGGGTGCTATTGCTGAGTACACACACACACATATATACCATCAAATACAATGAAGGGAGCACATAGAAAATGAAAAAATAGACACCTAGGATGAACTGAGAGACATCAAAGGAATGAGAAGAGAACACGTAAACCTACAGGGGGGATCTTCAGCCAACTATGGACAAGGCCATCTTTAAAATCCATAGGGAACTTCAGCACCTCAGCACCCCAAGAACAACAGAAGAAATGAAACACTTAAAAGTGGGCAAAGAACATGATTGGATTCACTAAGATTACTTCGAAAAGGCCAAGAAGCATAAGACCCACCAGCCTTCTGGGAGATGCAAATAAAACAATGATGAGACACCACCTTATACAGATAACCACCTTATACAGCCATGGCCAATGGAACAGAAAATAACAAGTACTAGCGAGGCTGCAGGGAGAGTGGAACACTCACACACTGCTGGTGGGACTGTGGAAAGCAGCATGGCGTCACCTCCAACAACTGATCATTGAAATTCCAAACTCCATAGCAATCTCTCAGCTGAGTATAGAGCCTAAAGAAGTATATATGAAGTATAGAAACAAGTTATAGCAAGGACAGACATTGTTCATAACAGCAAGAAGATGGAAGCAACCTAAAAGTGCATCAGTAGAAGACTGGCTAAAGAAACGCTGGTACACCCACACAAAGCAATACTACACAGCTCTAAAAAGCAATGGCAAAACCATCAAGCAGCCCAGGAGGGATGGACCTCAAGAGCATCATGCTGAGTGAAATGAACAACATCATGCCAGATAGTATTTCATACCAGTGTTATAAGGGGAAAATAATGGTCTTTTTTTAAAAGACATTACATTCATAGTAAATGGAACAGTGGAGACTATCAAGTGGTGGGGGAGGCCAAGGAAGGGAAGATAAAGCTAAGGGTTACACTGTTGGTAGGGATAAGTTGAGTGTAATTGAAGATAGTGCCAGAGAAGTCAAGGGATGGATGCATAGATTAGCTTTGGCATTTCTTAATCAATGCCCCACTTGCACACACATATGAGACCACTGACCATCTGATGGCTTGGGTCAGGTACACTTCAGTCATCCAAACAATTCCCTTGCTTTTCAACACTTTAAAGAATTCTTGTGCACAAGATTTACCCAATGCAGCCCATGTTTTGATCTCTTGACTGCTGTTTCCATGAGCAGTGATTGTTGATCCAACCAAGACACAAATCCGTGACAACATCAATATTTTCACCATTTATCATGCTGGTCCAGTTGAGGCGTTTCATCTTCTTTACACTGAGTTGTCATCCATGCTGAAGGCTGCAGTCCTTGATCTTCATCGGGAAGTGCTTCAAGTCCTCACTTTTAGAACGCAAGCTTGTATTTTCTGCATATCTGAGGATTTTAGTAATTTTCTTCTAATCCAGAATACTGCATTCTTCTTCAAATACTCTAGCTTTTCAGCGGGGAGAGGATACAGTCATGATGCCCCTTTCTTGATTTTAAATTATGCAGTAATCTCTTGTTCTGTTTGCACAACTGCCTCTTGATCCATGTATGTATTCAACATGAACACAATCAAGTGTCCTGTCATTCCCATTAGTCTAAGGCTAAGCACACGACCTCCCCCTCCAACAGAAGCAAAGAGAGAAACCAAAAAACAAGTAAATACATACATAGAGGAAGATACCATGTTAATGGCATGTACCTGAATAAACATTGTTGTAATAGCATCATTTCTATATCGACTGTATGACATTCCCTAATAAAAATCACAATAATATTGTTTAACTCATCATTCCAACTGGATTCTAAACATCATGAAGAACTACAAAGGGTTAGAAATATCTAAGAAAATCTTGAAGGAAAGAAGATAAAGACCTTCCCCTGTTTGATATAAACGCTTAGTTTAAAATTTTCATAAAACCGTAATAAAATTGTGATATTCTAGCAGAAATACCCGCTAAAACCAATAGAACAACAACAAAAAAACACTAAGAAAGCGATTCCCTCATTTATGAACATGTGACCCAGGAAATATGTAGAACGGGAAGAGGCTTTTCCATAAGGAATTGTAGAGCTGTGTGATACTCAGGTACGTATGCATATCCCCAATGTGCTCAGAAACCAATCCCAGTGGATTGTTTATGTGAACACCGATTGGGAGAGAGGAGAAGCATAGGTAGGGGAAAGCATAGAAAGTATCAAACATCAGAAAGTTGATATAGGCGAATAGAACTTCTGTGTAGGAAATAATTCCTACAAACAGCACAAAAATTATTGGCAAGAAAGGAAATTGTAATACATTTTGATATCAAAATAAAATATTTCTGCTCAAAAATAAAATTTCAAATTAATTCAGTAAAAACCAGTTATACTGTTTCTCAGAAATTCACAGGGACAGTTCTACCCTGTCCTATAGGGTCATTATGAGTCAGCTAATAAGAAATAATACGTGATAATAAATAATAAACAGTCATACACTGAGGAAATATATTTACAACACATGATTGACAGCCATCACATGCATTGCATATAAGTCATTTAATTACTAAGAAAAGAAAGACACACAATAAAAATATTCACATGAAATTGAACAATAATTCACAAATGAGGATTTACAAATATCAGGTAGCATATAAAAAGAGTCTCCAAATCATTAAGGAAATTAAAATTATAACCATAACAAGACTTTCCCAAGAGAGTCTGAAATTAACTTAAACAAGAAAATTGCTCATACCAATGATCAGGAAGGATATGAAGAATAAATAACTCTCATAGACTTCTGTAGAGGGTCTAGTTTGATAAAAAAACAAAGACAAAGTTTTCTGCTACTGTATTTAAAGACAGATACACATTCCTTAATTTCTGAATCATCCTCTTATAAACACACATGCAAAAGAAGTTCACATGCATGAGCGCCAGAGGCATTTACGGATGTTCTTAGTGGTATTGCTTTAGCAACCATGGAAACACCTATGGATGGCAGAATGAATATTAACAAGTTGGCTAAATTGATTTAATAGAATATCATGGAGTTAAGGAGAGGGGCACATTCACAGGAGATACCTGTTCCTAGCGAAGGACACCATCAAAAAGAGGAAAGCCCTGGACAAGGTGGATTGACACAGTGCTAACAATGGGCTTAAATATAAAATATACAAACAGTCGGGGTTAAGACTACAGGGAGGAAGAGGAGTTGCTGTTGCAGTATACAGTTATAGTCCTGAAAACTCCCAGGGGCTAGTTCAACTGCCTCCTACAGGGTCGCTCTGCGTCAGAGTGGACTTGATGGCCGTGCGGTGTTTTGTGCGCTGGGAGGGGGGTGTACAAGGAAGGCACAGGACCACGTGGTGTAGCTGTCTGTTGGACAGGATCTCAATGAGTTGGGACCAACTCTTCAGCCCCTAACAACAACGGTGACGACCCAATTGGATGCAGATACATCACTTATCCCCCAAAGCTATGTTCACTGAACTAAATAAAAGTGGTGTGCCTAGGAATATATCATTAGATAGTGTTTTTTTAAATATGCAGAAAGTAAAGTGATGCTATACCTTAGGGTCGGAAAGGGTGACTACTTTGGAGGAGAACAGATGAATTCTGGGGTGCTTTCAAAGTTGCGATCCTCGGTGGCATGGTGGTTCCGCTTTGGGCTGCTCACCTCCAGCTCCAAAGGTTGAATCCACCCGCCTCATGAAGGGTAGAGTTTGGGTCTCAGGACCTCACAGGGAAGGTCCAGCCTGTCCTATAGGGTCCTTGTGAGTTGGCTAATAAGGAATCATAAATGATAATAAATAATAAACCAGAGTGCTCATTTAATGTATACGTTTCTGAATTTGTTGTAAAAATGACTTTAAATAGGAAATGAAAAAAACACGGTAGAATTTAGTATTAAATTGGTAATTATATATTACATTTCTCACGGGACACCACTTATTAGCTATTCCATAGGGTAAGTGTCCCTCTGGGTTTCCGAGACTGTAACTCTACCGGAGTAAAAAGCCTCATCTTTCTCCCGAGAAGCAGCTGGTGGTACGCATCTCAATCCGTAACCCATGATCCCACCAGGGCGCCTACATATGACATTTACAGGTGAATGTTTACATGTATGGGAGGGAGACAGGGCTCTCTACTCCTTTACACAGTTATAGCCCCTGAAACTCAAAGGGGCAAGCTACCCTCCCCTATAGGAGTTTGTATGACTTACATTTGTTTACATGAAATTAATGAAAATGAAAAGAAACTGATAAATGAAAAGTCTATGATTAATACATATATTGGTTAAAAAACAAAGCAGCCGAAAGCATATTAATGAAACAAAAATGTTTAGAAGGATTTTCAAAACAAGAGATGAAAAAACAGGAAAGATGCAGAAAGAAACTGGTTTCAGGGGAGAAGACCCATGTACACTTGAGGAGGTCCATTTAGGGTCTGTCAGGTCTGATTCACAACAATCCTTTCTAACAGAGGAAAACTGGCCCTGGGAGTTGTTGAGACTGTAAATCTGGAAAGGAGGATACAGCCTTGTCTTTCTCCCTCGATGACTAGGGTAAATTAGTGCATTTGTCTTAGTAACTATTTTAATTTTTGTTTCAAAACTGTGATTAGGAAAATATACCATTCTTTAGAACACTTTTCTTTTAGAGAGGGCTATATTAGTACATAAATGAGTAGAAAAAGTAATATGATCTATAATTTCTTTGTAATACATATTTTTCTTTTAAAAATAATTTCATTGGGGGCTCAGACAACTCTTATCACAATCCATATATACATCAGTTGTGTCAAGCATATTTGTACATTTGTTGCCATCATCATTCTCAAAACATTTTCTATCTACTTGAGCCCTTGGTATCAGTTCCTCACTTTTCCCCTCCCTCCTCACGCCCCTTCCTCACATCCTTGATAATTTATAAATTATTATTATTTTGTCATGTCTTACATGGTCAATGCCTCCCTGGTCACACTTTTCTGTTGTCCATCCCCCAGGAAGGGGGTTATATGTAGATCCTTGTGATCAGTTCCCCCTTGCTCGCCCAACTTCCCCTTACACTCCTGGTATCAATGCTCTTATTATGAGTCCCAAGGGATTTATCTGTCCGGGATTCCCTGTGTTTCCAGCTCTTATCTGTACCAGTGTACATGCTCTGGTCTAGCTGAATTTGTAAGGTAGAATTGGGATCATGATTGTGGGGAGAAGGAAGCATTAAAGAACTGGAGGAAAGTTGTATGTTTCATCAGTGCTATACTGCACCCTGGTTTGTCTCCTCCCCGTGACCTTTCTGTAAGGGGATGTCTAGTTGCCTATAGATGAATTTGGGTCTCCACTCTATACACCACCTCATTCACAACTTTATGATTTTTGTCCTTTTATGCCTGTACCTGATCCCATGGACACCTCATGATCACACAGGCTGGTGTGCTTCTTCCTTGTGGGCTTTTTTGCTTCTGAGCTAGATGGCTGCCTGTTTATCTTCAAGCCTTTAGGACCCCAGATGCTATATATACCAGGCACCATCAGCTTTCTTCACCACATTTGCTTATGTACGTGCTTTGTCTTCAGGGGTCGTGTCGGGAAGGTGAGTATCATGGATTGCCAGTTTAATAGAACAAAGTTTTCTTGCAATGAGGGAGTACTTGAGTAGAGGCCCAATGTCCATTTGCTACCTTAATACTAACCTATAAATATATGCACAATAGATCTATCGCCCCATCATCATATACAAGCATATTTATATATGTACATGCTTGTATTTCATTGGTTCTCAACCTGTAGGTCACATCCCCTTCAGGGGTCGAACAACCCTTTCACAGGGGTCGCCCAATTCATAACAGGAACAAAATTACAGTTATTGCTTTGTTTTGCTCTGTCTTGTTTTCTGTGCATATTATTATCTCTGCAGGCCTCTCTATTTTAGATAGGCAGTATAAACAATCTGGAAGAGAAAACAACAGGACAGATAGTTCTGGGGTGACATGGGAGAGGGGGAAAGGAAGTGGGTGTTAACAAACCCAGGGACAAGGAAACAACAAGTGGTCCAAAATCAATGGCAAGGTGGGTGTAGGAGGCCTGGTAGGGCTTAATCAAGGGCAGTGTAACTCAGAGGAATTACTGAAACCCAAATGAAGGCTGAGCATGATAGTGGGACAACAGGAAAGTAAAAGGAAATAGAAGAAAGAACAAGGAGGCACAGGGCATTTATAGAGGTCTAAATATAGGCATGTACATATGTAAATATATTAATATATGATGATGGGGAAATAGATCTATGTGCATATATTTATAGGTTTAGTATTAAGGTAGCAGATGGACATTGGGCGTCTACTCAAGTACTCCCTCAATGCAAGAACACTTTGTTCTATTAAACTGGCATGCTCACCTTCCTGACATGATCGCATAAGACAAAGTAGGTGCATAGGCAAATGTGGTGATTAAAACTGATGGTATTGTATAGCCATCAAAAGATATAGCATCTGGGGTCTTAAAGGCTTGAAGATAAACAAGTGGCCATCTAGCTGAGAAGCAACAAAGCCCACAAAGAAGAAGCAAACCAACCTGTGTGATCACGAGGTGTCGATGGGATCAGGTAGCAGACATCAAAAACAAAAAATCATATCATTGTGAATGAGGGGGCATGTGGAGTGGAGACCCAAAGCCTATCTGTAGGCAACTGTATATACCCTTACAGAAGGGCCACGGGGAGGAGACGAACCAGTCAGGGTACAATATAGCACCAATGAAACATATAACTTTCCTCTAGTTCTTTAATGCTCCCCCACACACTATCATGATCCCAATTCTACTTTACAAATTCAGCTAGACCAGAGCATGTACACAGGTACAGATAAGAACTGGAAACACAGCAAATCCAGGACAGATAAACCCCTCAGGAAGAATAATAAGAGTAGTGATACCAGGAGTGTAAGGGAAAGCTGGGCGAGCATGGGGGAACCGATCACAAGGATATACATATAACCCCCTTCCTGGGGGATGGAAAACAGAAAAGTGGGACCAGAGAGACTTTGGACAGTGTAATACATGACAAAATAATAAAAATTTATAAATTTTCAAGGGTTCATGAGAAAGGGGGTTGGTGAGAAAGTGGAAAAATGAGGAACTCACGTAGAAAGAATATGTTTTGAGAATGATGATGGCAACAAATATGCTTGACAAATTGGATGTATGTATGGATTGTGATAAGATTTGTGTGAGCCCCCAATAATGTGATTTTAAAAATAGGTTTTAAGTCTCGATTAAATTTCATCAGAGGAAAAAGAAACGAAAATGATATTATCATGCTATCTTATCAAACTAGATTTTTTTTTTGATTCAGCGAAGTCTACCAGCCGAGACCATTGGGGAAAGTAATATTCTTTCTAGTCCTAAGGCCCTGTCTTACTCACCGAGCACTGCTATGACGTAAATATCGTATTGGATGACTTGAAAACAATGGACGTTTATTTTCTCACATTTAGGAGGTTGTTGTGATTGTGGTTGTTGAGATGGTTCTGAACCACAGAGACAGTCTGTACAACAGAACAACGGTGCCCCGTCCTACATGACCCTACGCTTGAGCTCCTTGTGGTAGCCACTGTGTCAGTGATCTCACTGATGGGTTTGTTTTTATTTTATTTCAGTAACTCTTTACCAAGTATGATGTACTCTTGCAAGGCCTGGTCCTTTCTGATAACATGTCCAATGAACAGGAGACAAAGTTTCATCATCCTTACTTCTGAAGAGCATGCTGGTTGTATTTCTTCCAAGATTGATTGGCTCATTCTTCTGACAACCCATTGTATTTTCAGTTTTCTTTGCCAACACCATGAATTCAAAGGTATTAATTTTTCTTCAATCTTTCTTATTCATTCCCATTATTTGCATGCATGAGATGACTGGGAATACCAAGGTTTGGTCAGCCAATATTTATTCTCCAAATTCATATCTTCACTTTTTAACACTGAAAAGAGATCTCTTGAAACAGACTTGCCAACACAATATATCACGTGATTTCCTGAATGCTGCTTTAATGGGTATTGGTGAAGAATATTTAAGGTACCATGGATTGCCAAAAGAACAAACAAATCTCTGTTGGGAAAACAACAGCTAGAATGTTCGTTAGAAATGAGGATGGAAAGACTTCGCCTCACATACATTGGACATGCTATCAGGAGATACCAGCTCGTTGGGAAGGTTGTCACGTTTGGTAGCGGAAAAGTGGACAAAAGAAGAGCCTCAATGATATGGGTGGATGCCATGACTGCAACCACGGGCTCAAGCTTAGCAACGATCGTGAGCATGGCACACAATATTTCAATCTGCCGGAACTCACTTGGCAGCACCTAGCAGCAACAATAGCTTGCGTGGGTGTTGATTGTGTATCCACATTAAATGAAATCTCTAACAACCTAAATTCTTTCTCCATTTATCTTGATGGTGCTGATTGATTCATTTGTGAGATTTTAAATTTTCTTCCTTTTAACCTGTACTGAAGGAGGTAGTCTTTGATCTTTGCTAGTAAATGATTGAAGCATTCTTTAGCAAAAGAGATTGTGTCATCTGCATAGTGCAGGTTGTTAATAAGCCTTCTGCCAATCCTGATACCCACTTGTCATATACTGCACCTACTGAGATTATTTTCTCAGCATATAAATTGAATAACTGTGGAGGAAGTATATACAACCCTGAGGCACATCTTTCCTGATTTTAAACCACAACATATTCCTTTGTCTTCTTGGTCTATGTGCAAGTTCTGCATGATCACAATCAATTGTTCTAGAATTTCCATTATTTGCAATGTTATCCTTAGCATATTATTATCCACAGAGTTGAATCTTTTGTATAGTTAATAAATTACAGGCAAACATGTCTGGTATTCTTTCTGTTTTCAGCCCCAGTTCATCTGGCATCAGTAATGATATCCCTTTTTCCACATTCCCTTCTAAAATGAGCTTGAATTTCTGACATTTTCCTGTCCACATATTGCAAAAAAGTTTTTGATTTATCTTTAGAAAATATGGGTGACTGAGTACAAAGTTGAAGTCATCAAGGATTTCATTTTGCTTGGATCCACAATCAATGCTCTTGAAGACAGTAGTCAAGAGATCAAATGAAGCATCGCATTGGGTAATTCTGCAGCAAAAGACGTCTTTAAAGTGTGGAAAAGCAAGGATATTACTTGGACTAAAGAGGATTAAGGTGCTCCTGACCCAAGCCATGGTATTTCTAATCACTTTATATGGTTGTAAATATTGGACATTGAACACAGAAAATCAAGGACTAATTGATATATTTGAATTATGGCACTGGAAAATAGTATTGAAAGTACCACAAGCTCTGAAAAGAATAGATCTATCATTTGGGGAAGAAGTAAAATCAGAATGCTCCTTCGAAGCAAGGATGAGGAGACTTCATCTCACAAACTTTGTACCAGAAAGACCAGTATCTAGAAAAGGGCATCATACTCAGTAACGTAGATGGGCAACGAACAAGGGGAAGATCCATGACAAGGTGCATTGACACCGTGCCTGCAACAAGGGGCTCAAACATAAGAAAATGATGAGGCTGGTGTAGGACCCGGAAGTGTTCCATTGTGTTGTACATAGAGTTACCATGAGTCTTAATGAGTTCATCGGTACCTAATAACAATAATAGCAACCACGAGGTTGGCAGTCCAAGCCCACCAGCCATTCCATGGGACAAAAATGAAGCTGCTTGCTGTCCTAAAAATCTATGGTCTAGGAACCTATGCATTAGGTTACTATCAATAGGAATCAACTCCACAGGTTTTCAGCAACATTTTACTTATGTGTGACAGTAATTATACTGTTAGATTATTTTCATATTCTTTTTAATAGAAACCAATATGAATACATTCCAATTATAATTAGTATTCTGTAAATCTCTGATCTTTGTTTGATCCAAAGATTTACAGAATACTAAACAACAACAAGAAAATCTTTGTTTTTAGTCAATGCCTTCATTGAATTTCTATTTTCAGCACCATCAGTTTCTTGATTGAACATATTTACCAATCATTTTTGGTACAGTGGCTCTGTTATGTCAGGTTATCTAAAGAAACAAATGCAGGTATACCCATCTACATATACGGACGAGCTTTATATCAATAACTAATTATATATCAAGAAGATATTCCAGCCCAGTCCAATTCAAGTCCATAAGTCAGATATTATACCATAAGTCCCTATTCAGACTCACATAGCAAAATGCCAGTGGCACAGAATGGTGAATCATGAAGCAGGAAGATCACAAGGCAGTAGGCTAAGAGTATTGTGGATCCAAAATTGGTGGAAACACAGCAGAGTTCTTGCAACTCTCAGGGTCAGTGAAGAACCTTTGTGAGCCGTAATATAAAGGGGAAGAAAGAGAGGAAGATTTCCAATTTTCCTGCCTTATACGAAGGCTTCATTCCTAAGAAGGCATCATCAGGCTGTGATCTGATTGACTGATTAGATTCCACACCATGCACTTTCATACATCTTTAAGTTAACCATCATTTTACTACAACACCTACTCTAAGTAGTCCTTTCATTTTCTGGTGTTGGTTTCTACACATAGAATCCTTCAAAATGTCATCTCCACTCTTGATTTTTTTTCTTCAATTATCAGGCTAGATACCTGAACCTGTGATAGCTGTTGCAGGAGATTTCTTCCCATGGTTACTGGAGGAAGGTCTTTGTCTCTTCTGAGTTTCTGCTGCTGGGAAATGTTTGTGTGTCTTGGCACCTCCCATCTCTGTTTGTCAGCTTTCATTAATCTCTTTAAGATATCAAAAGAAAATAACTCAAATATGCCATGCTCTATTCTGTCATATACACTTAACAAATGAGGCTATAACCATAAACATTATAATTTTAAACCTATGCATATGTGGAACACAATTTAATCCATTCCAGGCTCTATAGTTCATTTTGCAACTTTTGATGAACTCATGTCCCAAATTATAAAAATGTGGGTATTGACTTTTAGGTTACCAAACTATCCTTCATTGTATTAATGATCCATTATTGTATTAATATAAAGGTCAATACACACTTGAACATCAGAAATAATTTCATTTTTATTACCTTGTTATTTTAATATCAACTGACGACATTCTTAAATCATTCTCTACTCATGCATTCAATGATTTTTAGGTATCATGAACTCTTTTTTTTTTTCTATCCACTTAAACTTTTCAGTATGGGTTACAACTCAGTGTGAAAAAAATCCTCAGAACTGCATCCCTAGATAACATAATGATGACTAGAGAAAGCAATCAAGTAAGCATTGTGTCTTGTTTGAATCCACAATGGACAAAACAGTGAAGAGATGAAATGGCATGTTTCTTTGGGTAAATCTCCTGTGTTTTGGGTAAATCTTAAAGTGTTCAAGATCAAAGATGTTATTTAGGACTAAGGTGCTCCCGACACTAGATATGGTATTTTCAATCCTCATATGAATGTGACAGTTGAACATTGAATAAGGAAAACAGAAGAAAAACAGATGCATTTGAACCATGGACTTGACAAAACTACCGTGGCTTTCTAAAGACCAGACAACGTTTTCCTGGAAGATGTATAGCCAGAATGTTCCTTAGAGGCACAGACAGAGAGACTTTGTGTACCATAATTTGGACATTTTATAAGAAGAGCCTATGACCTGGAAAATGAAATTATATTTGGTAACGTGGAGGAGCAGTGAAAAAGAGACAGGCCCTCGATGTGATGGATCACCACAGTGCCTTTAACAATAGGTTTGGATATAAGCCTAACACAGGATCTGGCAGCCGTCCTGTCTGTGGCATACAGGGTCACTAGGAGCTGGAACTGATGTAATAGCACCCACAGCAACAATATCTGGCAGATGAAGGAGCTCTTGTGATTCAGTGGTTAATTGCTCAATTACTAAGGGAAAGGGTGATGATTTTAATTCCCTTGTTCCTCCTCATAAAAAGATGTTTCAATCTGCTTCCCAAAAGATTACAGCCCTATAAAATCTACTTTGTCCTTTAAAGATTTTATGGGTTGGTTTCAACTCAACAGCAATGTGTTTTTAATGTTAGAATCATATAGATAAGTAAATCATTATGTGACTACATTTTGCTTAAATTTCAGTTACAAGTAGATTAGGAATATAAAGGATAAAGTTTTTGAAAATACTACACTTTGGAATTTACTGCCTAAATTCAAATCCTGGTACTACAAACTACTAGTTATATGATTTCAGCAATTTTTCATAAGCTCTCTTCTTATTTATAAACAATGACTTTAGGTGTATCTTCTTGAAAGGGTTATGGGAGAATTTAACTAAATAACAATAATAAAATATTGAATTGATTAATATATCTAAATTGCTTAAAATTGTTTCAGAAACATGGCTGTTACATACATAACGAAACCGTTATAAAGAAAGACATAACTTATACACACGTCTTTAAATCATGACCGGGAATCTCTAAGGAAGTAGAATGTTCAGAGTTCTCTTTTCACGTGTGAAAGCCAGAGAAAGGGCTGGCGAGACCAGAGCAATGACACAATGGAGAGCCAGTGCATCTAGGGCAATTATAGCAAAGATAATGAATAACACGCAATTTGGGAAAGGGCGTAAAGAAACTTCCTGAAAGGCTTTGGTTTAAAACACTTCAAAAGCATAATTTTGGAAAGCAGAAATTGTCTTTTATCTATTTCAGCATCAGAATAATATCTTTGGAGAGTATTATCAGAGAAAATGATCTGCAATGGTTTATCTTATTTCCCCTGCTGCTACAAAACACCAGCTATCTCTAGTATAAAAACTGATACAGCATTGCCAGTGTTAGGAAATCCTTTACAAACCTGATAGAGGACAGATTCATGGTGGGAGACAGGAGGAAGTGATGCCCATTTAAAATCTGTTAGAATTACACAGGTGACAATATAAATAAGGATCCTGGTAGTGCTGTCTGGCACGTGTTAGACTGCTAACTACAAGATCAGCAGTTCAAACCCACGAGTAGCTCCTCTGTAGAAAGGTGAGGTTGTTGTCTCTCATAAAGATTTATAGTCTCAGAAACCCTAGAGGTGCCACAAACTGAAATCTCCACAATAGCAATGTGTTAATATAACTATTACCTACATGAGGGAACAAAGACACAGAGGGACTGGGGACAGAGATGAGAGATAATGTGGAAAGAAAAAGAAAACAAAGGACTAGATATATCGATAAATTTGGTGATTGAAGGTAAAGTAAGGGACATATAGTGATTCCAGAATTTTAGGGTTCAATAATTAAAAATAATAATGATGCTATAAATTAAGGAAATTCGTGAAAAGTAGAGTTTTTAAAACTCACTTACATACACCCCTTTGTAAATTAAATCTCTTAATTTATGATGTGGTTAATAAATACTGGGTTTTATGAATACATCATTATCATTATGGACTCTTTATTATTTAAATTCATGTTCATATTTCACCATTACTATACCTACTTTGCTGTCATTGTCATATCTGATATGAGAAGCAAACACCCAAGGCCCCTTTTGAATTAATGCCTTATTTATTTATCTATTTGACTAACACCAGATTGATAAATTGACCTAAGGTTCAAACGGCGCAGACTATTTATTGGCGAAGAAACTAGTTGTTTTGAACTGTGCCATCTGTTGTGCAGATGGCTCTGGGTCACCGGCGGTTCAGCTGCCAGATGTGCCTCCAGGTGGTAAAGGTTTGTCTAGCTCATTTTGTTTAATAGTATGCCGAGAAACTTGGCGTTCTCCAGCTGCAGGTGGACAGACAAACCTATAGAAGGCACTCAACCTAGGCAGTGGTCCCCAGGGAGATCATTTCGGTGCTGAAACAGGTAAATGATGGTTCCCCACCCCACTATGCTAAAAGTCATAAGAAATGACGAACTATGATTTTTGTTTTGTTTTCTTTATAGAATTATAATGCAGTAATACAAGTCTATGCACATTTACAATTATATCCTTTTCCTTGTTTATACCTAGAACACAGGAAGGTTTTATTTATAACCACTTTATTGGGAGTTAATATAGATGTATCATTCCATCGTTCAATTACATCATGGGGTATTGTACAACTGCTATCAAAATCCATTTCAAAACATTCTTATCCTTCCTCAACTCCTTAACATCAGCTCCCTTTTACCCACCACCACCACCACTGTATCCCCCAAAACCATCATTCTACTTGCACATAGTAAGTTTTCATACATGTTCATTAAACAGAACACTAAAAAAATAAGTGAACCTTCTTTAATAAAAATGCTTTAACTTATATATTTCAGAAGGTTAGTAGAAAAATTATTTCAAATTCATCGTGTTAATTTTCTAATTCCCTATTGCAGGGAGAACTTCTGGTCCACATAAAGACAATATGTCTAGTTATTCCCTCTTTTAAATACACGTATTTTTAAAATCTCTACTTATAAATCAAAATTTAACCAGGATCCTAATGTGTTTTGACTGATGAGCAAAGTAACCATAATTATAAGTAATTGAGCACACATGCATAGTGCTCATTTCTCTGAAGAAAACATAATACAAGCTGTGTGTACCACGTAACACGTGTGGGGGAGAGTTTGAACAAAGAGAGGCCGGCAGTACATGGGAAGGGATTAAGAAAGGATTTGTTTGTTTGTTTTAAAATGTATTATTAATTTGGAGTTAATACATATATCATATCATTCCACAGTTCAACCATGTCAAGCAGTATTGTACAATTGCTACCTCAATCAGCTTCCAAACATTCTTTTCCTTCCTGGACCCCTTGACATCACCTACCCCTTATCTTTCTTATCGCCCAACCCCCCATGAACCACCACTGTATTCTTCCCCACCTGCCCCTGAAAACTTATTCTATTTGCTTTTTCTATAGGTCCATCAAACCTGGGTTTCATTTACCAAAACCAGAAAACATATAACACAACTTCAAGAGGGTGACCCCCAATGACATTACACCTCAGAGATAAACCCTAATATGAACAAACAAACAAAATCAAAAATAAAGAAAATGTTGAAAAACAGATCAGGTCCAGCATCAGAGGGGGGGATCAACTGACTACATTTTAATGGTTCAAGTCTTGTTTAGCCCTTTGATTTATAATTACATCTTCAATGCACTCTGTTATGGAACCACTATCCTCCCAGCTCTCGATTATGGGTACAGGGAGAAACCTGGAGTCTTATGTCCTTTGTGGTTTCTCACAAATTTATATTGGGTTCCCATGTCATCCATGGCCTTCTGCAAAACAGATTCTCACAATTTGGCCCTGACACGAATCCCTCCTTGGATTATATCATTTACAGTCCTTTGATGACTGATGATAGTGTGCTTCTTTCATGTAGATTTAGTTGACATCTCTCTGAGATAGCTGCTTTTGACCCCAGACACTGTTTTATCCTGATAGCTGGGCACCATCTGATTTCTTTGCCACATTTTGATGTAGCATCCTCATCTTCTCTGTTCCCTTCCTGAGGGTGAGCATTGAGCAGGGCCATGATTTAAGACCTCATTGCTCTTATAGTGGAGTGAGGATTTAGTGCAAGCCAAAATAAGAAAGAATTTGTATCCCAAGTTATTTCTCAAAATCTAGTTGAAATCAACTCAATGGTACTCAATGATAAGAACAATACCATCAATTTTAAAAGGCAAAAACGAATTTAAGAATTAACCAAAGTCTTAAACAAGAACTTCAAAATCATGGACATCCAGCTTGTTAGAAAGGTATCATATCTCACTATTCATCAGGAAAATGTAAAATAATATCACAATGCAGACTGCTTTAAAACAATCAGAATGACATTAATAAGTATGATATAATAAGTGATGTTTTTAGCAGCTATATCATGGCTACTGAATGCCAGTTTCAATTGAGAAATACTCTACAAAAAGTTATATAATCTTCAAAAATATCCAGCCCATCAAATCTAGAAATGATGGAGTGTGTCTAGCCCCTCAATGCTAGAAAAGACAGAATGCCTATTTAGAGTAAAGGAATATTTTAAAATATTTGATAAGTAAATATAAAATAAAAAATCTAAAGTGGGATTATTTTATAGGGCATTACTCATACAGAAATTAAAACCCAGCTGGAGTCTGATTTTTAGATGGTAGGAAAGCATATATCTTAGTCTCTATGATGTTTTATTTGGTTATGTAGCAGAGTATCTTTGTGGAAAATATATAGTATACTGAACTATTTTGGAGTCAAGTCAGAAATATTCTCTGAAATAGTTTAGGGGGACAGGAATTAGAAGTATACTTTTAGGATATCATATATTTTAAATATCAAAAGCTAAGAAACAAGATGGGTTAATGTGACTTACATATCACTCATTTAGGTCTTGTGAAAACCAACTTATATTTTTTAAAATTTGATATTTGAAATGTATGAAATCTTGAAAGCATAATATAGGCAAACAACTTATCATACATGTCATGTCCCTTTGTCATCCTGTCCTGGCTTGAATATCGCTGCAACACTGGAAGCTATGCCATCGATATTTAAATACCAAAAGGGTTACCCGTGGTGAATAGGCTTCATTGTAGTGTCCAGTCTAAGAAGTGACCAAGAAGATGAGATGGGAGGTCCACTTCTCAGATATTGGCCATTGAAAACTTTATAGATACGTAATAGTTATGCATCATCTGACCTAGTGCTGGAATATCAGAATCTCAGGCTTGAAATAACTCAAAATAGGACTCGGGAAGAGCTGCCTCTTCAAAGTAATTGAACCTTCTTGACACTGATGGCCCTAAACTTTGGGCCCTTAATTTGCTGATGAGAGGACAGCTCAAAATGAGACTAAACGTCAGCTTGGTCTCTGAGCTTCAGACATCAGTCAGTCATCGGGAAGTGAAAAGTAGGAGAATTTGAAGTAGTAAAAAAATAAAATGTATAAAGTGTAGTATAGTAGACATTAGCCAGCTAAAGAGGAGTGGGATTGGCCATTTTCAAACAGATACTTTTATGGTTTTCCATAGAGGGAATGACAAATTCAAAAGGAATGATACCGCATTCATCATCAAAAAGAACACTTGCAGAAGTATCTTCGAGAACAAAGTTGTCTGTAGTAGAATGATATTCATAGGCCTGCAAGGAAGACCAATACGTACAACTAGTATTCAAATTCATAATTCAGAGCAATGAAGAAGAAATTGAAGAATTCTACTAAATTCTTCATTATGAAATTGATCAAACATGCAATTAAGATGCATTGATAATTACTGGTGATTGAAATTCATTATTCAAACACAAAATGGGAAAAAAAATATGGCCTTAGCGATAGAAAAGAATCGTCACAGGGTCCTGGGTTACTTGTTGGGTTGCTAACCATGAGGTTAGCAGTTTGAAACCACCAGCTGCTCCATTGGACACAGCTGAAGCTTTCTACTCCCTAAAGAGTTACAGTCTCAGAAATCTCCAGAGGCCGTTCTCAACCCCTATCTTATAAGGCTGCTGTGAGTCAGAGCTGACTAGATGGTAGCGAGTTGTTGGTTTGAGTGATAGAAATTAAGATGTGTTGCATGATAGACCTTTGCAAAACCAGTGACTTCTTCACTGAAAATATCTTTTATCTTCAACAACATAAGTTGTGACTATACACCTAGACTTCACCAGATGGGATACAGAGGGTTCAAACTGGCTACGTAAGTGGGAAGAAACAATGGAGAAGCTCAATATGATCAGCCAAATACACCTGATTCCACCCATCACACTGGGTGGACTGTGGATTATACTATCAATTGCTCATATACAAGTTCAGGCTTATAATGAAGGAAATTATACATTTTTGAGAGTCAACATATGACCTTAGCATTTTCCCCCTAAATTTAGAAATCATCTCATGAACAGTTTGGATGCATTGGATCGTAAAACCTTAAGATCTGATGAGCTGTAGGGTGGTGTGAATACATGGTGTGAAGTTGCCAAGCTACTGCCCACAGTGTCCCCACCAGTAAAGGAGAGGAGAGGCTCTGGGTGATCGTGTGTTTGGTATTTTCCAGCAGTTTGGGCAGGATGAGAAGTATAGGGAAGCTGGTTAGCTGGTCCTCCTTACAATAAAAAAAATGTGATCAAGGAAAGGGGTAATTTCAGAACCTCAGAAGCACGTCTCAAGTGCCGAATACCAGACTTCAGTCTTCTGCATGTGTGACAAAGGAGAGTCTTCTCTCCTCTGCTAATAGAGCTGACATTGCTGCAAACCAAATCCAGAGTCTCATCATTTCAGTAGCTGCTGAATTAGTGTCAGCTGAATTGCAGGTCTAGAACAGTGTTTGATATTAAACTAGGGACAGTAATCAGAAATAATTGGGACCCTGAAACATGGGATGGGAACATATGGGCTGATGATCCAGAAAAGAAGGATATTGAGCCCCTAGAGTTGATTGAGTCCCCCCAGGCAATGGATCCACCCCTCCCACCTGAAGGGATTAATTCACTATCAGTAAAACAACCTACACCTGAGCAGATTAACCAACCTGTTCAAGCTGAAATGCCAGGTGCGGCTGCATATGTAGCATTATCTTGGGGAGATGTCTTCCAAGATATTGCTGAGAGCCCCCAGGAAACACCCCCACCACGCATTAACTCCTCTAGACCTGTAACTAGAATTAAGTCTCAGAAAGTTCCTAAAGGTGAGGTTCAGCTGATGACTCGGGAAGAGGTGTGCTTTACTCCTAAAGATCTGCTCAAGTTTTCTAATACAGACAAGCAGAAGCCCGGCGAATATCCCTGGGAATGGTTACTAAGGGTGTGGGATACTGGTGCAAGGAATGTTACATTAGTCCAGTCCGAGTTTTTTTATGTGGGGCTCCTAAGCACAGGTTCTTCCTGGTTAAAAGAGGATCTATCTGCTTATTTGGCTGGTTCACTGAAGCATGGGTTGCCAGATGGTCTAGATAAGACCAACATTAGGTACCTGACCTACCTTGGCACACTGTAGAAGAAGGCATCCAAAAACTTAGGGAAATTGGTATGTTGGAACGCATCCATCAGAATAATCCCATAGACCTCAAAAGGGAGTGACTCGAGGAGGTACCTTCCACCACACCATAAGGAAGAAGTTTGTGAAGTGGGCCCCAGCATCTCTGAAAATTCCGGAGACTAATATATTATGTACACCAGGATTTATAGTGGGAACTTGCCTATGTGAATGCTGACATTTGCCTGCTAACGGACTGATTGGGCCCTGTGGTGGTAGAGGGAAGTAGTCAGCACTCAATCAACAGAAACGGTGGATGTGGTTATCCTAATGGACAGCAAGTTTTCCATAGTAATCAAAGCAACCTGTCTCATGTGGACTTATGACATTGACTATTTATCCACGGTCTCCCTAGGAGTGGCTACATGGGAATACATGGAAAACCTACTAAATATTTATGTGATCTATACAAGTGGAAGAATGCTAGATCAGGTGAACAGCATAATAGAGAGTCACGGCTGGTCAATCAGTTCCCAGACTGGAGCCAGTGTACAGACCCACAACCCTTGGATGAAGGGAAGGCCAGGTCTTTTTGAAGAAGGACCCTGCTTTATCATGTAAAGTTTATACTGTTCATCTTTCTTCTACATCTTCCCCAAAGGGACCTGTGGCCTTTCACAAGAGTAAATGTTCACTGGGGGTGGGGGGTGGGAGGGGGAATAATCAAACTTTTGGGGGATTACTAGACACTGGCTCTGAACTGACACTAATTCAAGGAAACCTTGTCACCGTGGGGGCAAATGGAGGTCAAGTTATTGTTGGAACTTTAATTCAGGTATGCCTCACCATGGATCCAGTGAACCCATCTGGTCATTATTTCCCCAATTTCAGAATGCATCAGTGGAATATACATACTTAGTAACTGGCAAAACCCCGATATTGGATCCCTGAAATATGGAATAAGGGCTATCATGGTAGAAAGGCCAATAGGACACCATTAGAACTGCCATTGCCTAGGAAAATAGTAAACTATAAACAATACCACATTCCTGGAGGGATTACAGAGATTAGTACCACCATCAAAGCCTTGAAGGATGCAGGGGTGGTGATTCCTACCACATCCCCATTTAACTCACCTAGTTGACCTGTGTAAAACACGGATGGATCCCGGAAAATGACAGTGGAATATGGTAAATTTAACCCAGTGGTGACACCAATTGCAGCTGCCATTTCAGATGTGATTTCATTGCTTGAGCTTCTAACTGTTGGTGACCCACCCTCCTATTTGTTGCCTGTGGCCAGATAATCTGCATTTCTTTAGGGAAGACTCAGCTTTCTGCTTCCTTGGCCTTGGACCCAGCAGCCCTCCTGAGTTGAAGGACTTCCAGTATATTAACTGTTCCACAGAAGTGAGTTGAACTGAGCCGCTGTACTGCTGTGTGAGATAATTAGCTTAGTTCTACACTCTGTGTGTAGAACTAAATAGAAATATAATTGTTATATTCCTTCATGCTGTATCTATCTATCTATCTATCTATCTATCTATCTATCTATCTATCTATCTATCATCTATCTATCTATCTATCTATCTATCTATCTGTCATCTATTATCATCATCTATCTATCTATCTATTTTTCTATCTATCTATCTATCTATCTGTGTATATAGTCATATGTGTCCTGTTTTTAAATTTTTTTTTCTAGAGGTCCATGTCTAACAATGAAGAAATAAAAATATCATTATAATGATAGGGGCAAAAAACAAGAACAAAATTTGTGTCAGAAGAGTCTGAAACTTTCTCTCGAATGTATTATAAGTAAACATATGGAAGGAATTATGAAGTAAATGAAAGCAGAAGATCCCAAAGGGCAACTTGAGAAGACAAAGTAAAGTATTGCAATGAAATATGCAAAGAGGAGTTAGAAAGCCAAAATCATAGAGCATACGAAGTATATCTCAAGCTGAAAGGACAGAAATCCAATACCTTGATTGCATTCCATGGGTTAAATAGTGAAGCATGAAGAGAGGATCAAAAGGAGATGAAAGAAATACACACTCTATGTAGCAAACATACTGCCATCCATGTAAAGCAGTCGTGTATCACCAAGACCTGATGATATGAAAGGACGAGGTCTCAGCTGCACTGAAGGCATTTGGGAACACAAGGCTCCAGAAATTTACAGAATGCCAATTGAATTGTTTCAAATAATTAATGCAATACTGGAAGCACTCATGAGTCTGTGCCAAGAAATTTGGAAGCCAATTGACTGGAGAGATCCATATTTGTGCCCATTTCAGAAAAAGGTGATCCAACAGAATGCAGAAATTATTAAACAATACCATTAACAAACATACATCGTAAATGTTATTTCTGATCATTGCAATACTGTTTAGCAATATACACATAGGTTGCAGCCAGAAATTAGGACCAGATTCAAAATAGTACATGGCATAAAAAACAAAATTGCTATTATACAGATCTTTACTGAAACCAGAGACTGTCACATAGTTGTTTACTTGTCTTTTATTGACTATGTAAAGGCGTTTGGTTGTATGAATGGTAAGAAACTATGGAAAATATGCAGGATGGGAATTCTAGAACAATTCATTATGCACCTGCAAATGTATTCATTGACCTTGAAGGAATCATTAGAATGAAACAAGGAGATACTGTGTGATTTAAAATCAGGAAAGGTGTGCCTCAGGTGCAACCCCTTCACAGACTTATTCAGTTGGTATGCTAGACAGGTCATTTAAGCATGTGGATCACATGAAGAGGAGCATCAAGTTTTGAGTGATTGCTATCAGCAAGTTGTGATATGCATTAGGAACTGAAGCACCCACTGATGAAGATCCAAGAGGGCAGTCTGCAGTATGGATTGCACCCCATGTAAAGGAAACCATAATCTTCACAACTGGGTAAATCAACAACAACAAAAACAGGAAACACAAAACATTATGAAATACAGAGAAAAAGATTGAAGTTGTCAATGATTTCATTTTAATAATATCCACAAACAATACACATGGAAACAATAGTTAAGAAATAAAATGAGGTACTACATTTGAAAAATCTTCTGCACACGACCTTGAAGTGTTAAAGAGAAATTATCCTTCATAATTATTTAATATATGTGAAAATGTCATTTTATGTGTGTCAAAGGGGTTCAGTAAGAGCAATTTCATTTAATCCAACTTAATACTTCATAGACTATTTATTGAGAAGCAGTGGAAAACCTATACTCCTAAGAGGAAATTACACTGTTAACATATATGACTATAAAAAAATTCAATTGACTAACAGACTTAATTTTTCTCATATATAATGATTACCCTTTGGAAATGCATAACATCTAATATTATATCTTATTTTCAAAAGAAACCATGAAACTTTTTCCTCAAACATTAAAAAAAATAAATTATTTAAAGTATATTTAATTGAGTTAATTGTAAGCCTTTTAGGCTTTGAGATAAACAGTTTTATATATATGTACATATATATAACAATAATTTATTATTTTATTGTATTTTTCCCCTCCATCCCTCACCCCCCCCCCCATAAACCTACTTAATGTCTCTGGGTTTTTAGTTCTAATTAAAGACACCTTGATGGTATAGTGGTTCTACATTGGGTTGTGAAATGCAAAGTCAGCAGTTTGAAACCACCAGGTGTTCCTTGTGGAAGAGAGGGGACATTCTACTCCCATAGAGAGCTACAATCCCTCAAACTCAAAGGGGCAGCTCTACCCTGTCCTATAGGGTCACTGTGAGTCGGCATCAACTCAATGGCGGTGAATTCTAGTCCTTAGACGTAAGGCTCATTAACTCTATTTCATGAGAACAATGTTTCCCTTTGGTGCAGATCCCATGCGTTAAGAGTGCCCAATGAATGGAGACCTAAGACTAAGATTTATTATTTTAATTTCCTCCTTGTTTTATTATAACATATATGAATCTTATATGTGTACTTCTGCCTTTGTGGACGAATATTATTGAAAGGTTTGCCCTATCGCCAACCCCCAGTGTTTGTGTAGTATCCAGTAGCTCAAAAATTTAAACTGTATAAATTAACAATTCATAGATTGTGGTTCTTTGCCAGGCTATAAGTGTATAATTTCCTTTTTTCAACAGTGTTTTAAGTTACATTCTATTGGCTAAATTAATGACACTATCAGAGTTTTCTTATGCCCTGGGGGGAATGACTGGTAATGTTCTCCAACATAAAATGACGATGTGCCTAGTTTGAACCAGAGACATATATAAAACATAAGTGCATGAATGGATTTAAGGCTTCCATTTAATTCTATTCCCAAGATAAAAACAATTAGTTCTTATGGGATGGCCCTCCTTGATGAATTCCCTCATGAAGATCACTGATAACATAGGCAGAAATTAGATGCTACCAGCATATCAGGAAGGGGAGAAAAAGCATTTGGGGGGTCTTATAATGTTGTCTTTAAATAAGTAGTCATCTAAGTGAGGCATCAATGAAATCCACATGGAATAAACACACAGGCCTATGTATCTGAGCAGTGGTTCTCAAACTTCCTAATGCCATGACCCTTTAATACAGGTCCTCATGTTGTGGTCACCCCCCAACCATAAAATCATTTCCGTTGCTACTTCATAACTGTCATTTTGCTGCTGTTATGAATCAGGCAACCCCTGTGAAAGGCTTGTTCGATCCCTAAAGGGTTCGTGACCCACAGGTTGAGAGCCACTGTATTAGAGGTTGGTTAGCATTGGAAGACTAACTACAAAGACTTAGTATAAATCTTTTAAATTATATTTTGAAGATACAGTGAACCCTCGCCACTTCGCGCTTCGACTTCCGCGGCTTCACTCTATCACCGTTTTTGTGTAACAGCGCATGCTCTGTCATTACTGCCACTGATTGGCTCATACTGTACACACTTGATGCCATAAATAATATAATAAATAATAAATGATAATTGTAACGTCCAAAATGTTTTACTGTATTTTCCCTTTTTCGTTTAATAAATTGGGTAATACGAGTGTAATGGTGACTAAAGGGTGTTTTTTCATGTCCTCTATGCTCTAACTATGGAAATATTTGATTTAAAAATAAGGAATCCTACTTCGCGGAATTTCATTTATCACGGTAGGGTCTAGAACCGATTAACCGCGATAAACGAGGGTTCACTGTATTCTTTCAAAGATCTCATGCTAGGTACATAAATTCGTTTTTCATTGTACACTAGCAGTAGCTACTCCCCTAGGGGGCTATAACAACATAGTAGAGGCAAATACATATCCACATAACATGTAGTATATGGAAGAATGGGATTCATTCTAGAAAAAAAAATGTCTCTCAATGCTTTGCTAGCATGGAAGAATCAAACGTAAAATCTAATGACGCAGAGCCTTGCACATGTGGATGAACAAGTTTTTCCCCAGTAATGATAGTGTTTGACCAAAGCTGTGACTTCCAGGGATTTAAAACAGCATGTTTGAGAGTTAAATTCCCTACAACTGTGATAGGTCTATTGTGCCAACTAGGACCATGTGGGTGAAGTTTAATCAGGTCACAGCTTGGAAGGCAAGGAGCTAAATGACCGTCCAAGGCACGGCCCCTTCTCTCTTCCTCCCTGGTGATCAGACTGTGCCACTGCTTGAGCTAGTTCTTAGCCTGAACCATTTTCTGCCCTACCTGTGGACCAAGACAACCAGTGGATCCTGTCCCTAGAACTTGAGGCTCCTTTGAGATCTGCTTCACTAAGCTGTTGGCATGTACATCACTTGAGCTGAGGCTGGTGGTCCTTCGTTCATCCTTGAGTTTGAGAATTCCCAGGGCCTGCTTCACTCACGGCCCACGCCCACACCCACTTCTGTGCTACTGACTGTTGCTGACCTACTCTGCTGTCTGCTGCCTGTGGGCAGGCTGCCTGTCTTTCCTGAGGGAAGACCTAACTGTCTGCTTCCTGGATCTTGTGCCGGCAGCCCAGGTGAGTTAAGGACTTCCAGTGTATTAACTATTCCGCAAAAGTGAGTTGAACGGAGCCCTCTGTACTGCTGGGTGGACTAATTATGTGTTCTCTTTCTTCTCGCTGTATAAACCTAGCCACCTATCTATCCATCTATAAAATTATAAGTGTCCCAGTTTTGTTTCTGTAGAGAACCCTGCCTAGCACAACCCCCATTGCCTCTTGATATCCTACATGGGATTATCTGCATTCGAATTGTGGTGCTGTGCAAGAATATTGAAAGTACCACGGGCTGCTAAAAGTACAAATGACTATGTCTAGGAAGAAATAAGGCCAGAATGCTCCTTAGATGCAAGGACGGCAAGACTTGGTCTTACCTATTTGGGCATATGGGCAGGAAAGACTAGTCCCTGAAGAAGGGCATCCTGTTTGGCAGAGTCGAGAGCAGTGAGACAGTGGCTGCATCACCGAGCTCAGGCATAGGGACCCTTGTGAGGCTGGCACGGGACCTTGCAGCGGTTCCTTCTGTTGAGCATAAACTTGCTATGGGTCAGAGCCCACTCGACAGCCCCTACCAGCGAGCAGGATGACTAGATAAACTGCATCGCCTCCTGGAGTGGATAATTCAGCTACTCCAATAATTTTGTTTTTTTCTTTGGCTCCTGGGTGATATGATTTTATTATTCCTGCAAACCTTCAGATCATACCCAATAGCATACTACGAGGGTGACACAGAGAGTGGTGATAGGCAGACCAAACCCTGATGTCATACTGACACCTGGGGAAAGAAGAAAAGCTAGAGGTTACATTTCATTGTGTGAACAACTCAGTCATCAATACACACACAATGTTGTTGCTATTAGGGGCTGAAAATCTAATATAACTCATGGAAATTCTACGCAAAATCGGATCTGGCCGGTGTGATACATAGGATTTTCGTTGATGATTTTAATAAAGTATACTACCAGATCTTTCTTGCAAGTATGTCTTAGTCTGGAAGTTTTATTAAATGCTGTTCAACATCCCAGCAACTCACAGGTCTCCACGGACAAACAGTTGGGGGCTGTCCTTAATGTCCCCTGGCCGGGACTCAGTCTCCTCTGCAGCTCACGTGATCATAGAAGCAAATGTGATATTTGGCTTGGGGATTAATACTTTTTAATATATGATGCTACTATTTATGTTGAACATTTTCTATGTCTCACACATAGTACTCATTATTTATCATATATATGATTCTGATAAAAGTTCATGTTTCACGTGTGAAAACTGGAGATCAATTACTAGGCACTTTTGCTAGGATTATAGACTTAATATGTTGTGGAGCCAAGATAATCTCTCTGTTTTGAAACCTCATCATTCTTTTCACTTTTAACATTTTTGTTCCATCTTTGAGTTTTATTTGGTGTTAAAATGAGTTGCTGGTAGAGGATAATAAACTAGATGAATGTAATATGCAGAATTGTGTTCTACTTAAATAAAAATTGTTCATATATAATTATGTATTTTCATTAGGGGAGACAAAAATAAATTCATTTTTATCTTTGTCTAATACCTTTGCTATAACTCTAGCTCTAAAATAGGGTTTTAAAATATTCTAGGGAAGGATATTGGTGTCAGAATTTCCTATTAAAGCTTGATTGTGTGATCGATGATCTGATCAAGTAGTGATATATCGTTTCCAATATTTTTAAAAGCACATTTAGCCCTCATTGCACTGTATACATTAGATAAATTTTATTTGAAATTTTGGAAAGTGCTACCCAATCATTCTGTGCACTTAAACTGAAGGGGAAAACCGTAAGTTTCACTAAAGCATGACACTTCCAAGTATGTATTCATGATATATGTATTTTTTCACATTTTTTCCTTGAACACTTCACAGGTCAGTAAGCAAGATGTTATAGAGACAGAGTACTTAAGTGTAATGCAAGTGTTTTAGAAGATTGATGTCTGTTCTTATAAATTAAAAAAAAAGTCAAAGGCAGAAAACAGCCATGCAGCAGGATTTTGTGTTCACGCCAGGTCCTTCCCCGAACTTCTACCGTTACATCAGGAAGGCTTTGTGATTCAATATTGAAGGTGCTGTGAACTTACAAATCAGCAGCATTATTTATGTGATCTGATAGAGGGATGAAATTTATGAGCATGATGTTCTTTTTCATTGAAAAGACTTAATGAGGGAAACATTTGTAAGGAGATAATGTAGCAACTTGCAGCAAAAGAGAGGCAGCTTCTATTTCATCCGGGGTCAGAGCTAATCTCTTGCTTTGACGAGAAACAGACACACACATGACTGACACTGATTTGTCTGGCGGTCAGAGAAAGGTAAGGATCAGACGAACTTCGGAGGTCAAAGAAGGTGCTGCCGCCCTGAGGTACCAAATGCAAGGCTTTCCCACGCCTTTGGTGCACTGCTGGACAAAGGTATTTGGTCCTGTGCAGACAATGTGGTGTGCTTATTCCCTGTCATAAGTCAGGGGACAGAAAACCATGCCCAACTGTCCTCACCTCCCCACTGCTTGATGAGGTCTGGCTTGTGTGTGAGTCTGGGTGGACTAGAGAAACAAAGCCATAGACAAGCATATGTCTGTACAAAAGAGCTTTCTATCCAAAAGGAACTGTATATTAAGAAAACATCTCAGCCCAGTCCAGATCAAGTCCATAAGTCCGATACGAGCCCATATGTCTGATACTCAGTTTACAAATTCCTCTTCAGACTCATGCAACACATGCAAGGATGCCGGATTCAGGAAAATCACAGGCCAGTGGATGGAAAGTCTTGTGACGCTAGTGGTGGTGGAAGCATCTCAGTGTTGTTGTGGGTCTCTACTGGCGTGGGTCTCCACGTGGCTCCTCCAACTCCAGGGCTCTGGCTCCATCAGCGTAGCTCCATGTGGCTTGTCAACAGGAATGTGTCTCAGGGACAGTGTGTGCGGCTTCCAGTGAACTATCTCCCTCATGCCTCCAAGCTGTGAACTTATTGACAGGCTAGACTCCACCCCTTCCTTAAGTTGACAGTCGATTACGTAACTGCCACAGCTTTTGAACTAAATAACAGGTTTTACCTTTTAATATGGTTCATAAAAAAAAGTTTTATTGGAACAAAAACATAGATTTTTGCTGGTTGACTATGTGCTATAGCAACAAATTTGAGTAGCAGTAAGAGAGATTCTGTAGCTGGCGAACTCCTAGCGTGTTTAAAATGTGTCCCTTTGCAAGAAAGTTTGTGATTCCTGTAGTAAACATCGAATCAATATTGTGTTAGGGTGATTAAAATGCCAATCTAAACATTGGTAGTATTATATTTTTCATTTGGATTTCAGATTTTCTCAAGGAATCTTGTAATGGAGGATGAACAAGAGGAAAATGAAATGAAAAAAAACCCAACTTATAAAACCACATTCATTTAGCAAAATAGTTACTTATCTGCGCAGTGGACCAAAAGAGGAAAGACTCTCTGCTAGCAGAACTGAGACAACAGAAAGCCTGTCTCGGGCGCACTATGAGAGGCAGCGCACCTCAGTAGCTATAACTGGAACAGGAGGAGAATTCATTTCCTTCTAACTAAGCTCAATCTCTGTACTGCAGGCTGGCAGGAGGGAAACAGCTTTATAGACCATTTTGAGCATTTCCAATTTTTTACTATCTTTGTTAACATACTCCCCTAGTGTCTGCGTGGTGGTTAACTACTAGCCAAAAGGCGGATGGGTCAAATCCAACCATTGGCACATCAGACGGCAGGCCAGGTTATCTGTTTCCAAAAGGTCACTGCCTTGAAAACGTATAAAGTGGCTACTCTGTACACATTGGGTCACCATGAGTTGGAATTGACCCTATAGCAACTCCACACAACTACAAGTTGGTGTGATGATATTCTCAGATAGATTAGATCACACATTCAAATGCACTCTGATGTTGCTGCAACATCCCACATTAATCCTGCAGGTGATCATTTACCACAGCCAGCAATCATATGAGGATGAACATTTGCTTTCCTATTATGCAGTGCTGAATCCAAATATGGACTCCAGTGTGGACCAGATAGCTGGAATACAGCATTTACTTTGTAACAGACAACACTCAAAGTTTTATTTTTGTGTTTATTTATTCAATATTCTCTCCCTTAGTTTTCTCAATATTTTAAGGGATGAGTATGATAATCCCTTGTGGCAAATTAAGGTAATTTAATCATAAGTTAAATGGTCATATAGTGAGTGAATATTGAAGCCTGGATTCTGAGTCTCAGATTCCAGAGTCCAATTGATCTTCAATCATGATCACCATATTTATATTTATTGTGTTTCTAGATTAATTCTCTCCTTTGGTTGATGAAATATAATACAATTTGCAAATACATCTTTTTTTCTTTGTCTCGCTGTTGTTGTATTTTCGATGCTGTTGTTTGTTTTTTAAACTTTCACAAGCAGAAAAGATAAAAGACGTTGTGAAGATTTCTGAAGAACTATAAGGCATAGAGAGTATGTTGCCATGATTTCATCGTATCATCTAGTGAAGTGCCTAGGAACGTATAGGGCCACCACACATTCAGTGGTCCTCTGACTACCAGCAGAAGCCACCAGATCTTGAACCTAGGCGTAGCCAGCATGGTGCCGCCACTACCTTGTTCTTAGGAAAACAATTATCGCCTCACAGCACAAACGTGGTAGTTACATAATTTTGTGTCAACTTGAAGCTCTGTAAGCATAGGGATGGAGTCTAGCAAGCCACAGCCTGATGGTGTGACCATCCCATAAGGTGGGTCCTGGGGAACCTTCCCCTCTCTCTCTTTTTTCACCTGCCTGCTATTGACTCCTTTGGAGACCTGCCAGAGTCCTGTGATGCTTCCACCACCGTTGGATCCACAAGATGTTGCACCCACCAGCCTGTGATCTTCCTGCATTTGGCATCATTGCTTGTGGCTGTGTGAATTTAAAGAGGGATATATGGACTTAGGGACTAGTGTCTGACTTATGGACTCAACCTGGACTGGGTTGGGATGTTTTCTTTATATATAACTAGTTCTTGATATAAAGCTGTCTCTCTTACACATATATGACTGTCAGTGAATTTGATTTTGTAATCAACCCAGCCTAACACAACAATGAAGCAAATAGACACTAAAATAGTACCGGTGCTTGACAGAATACAGCAATACATCATGTTTCATTCACATGATGGGTATAACAGTGAACTTACTCATATTTTCCCTGAGGTCACATCAGCCTAATCAGGGAGACAAGTACCGCATTCTCCCTCCATTTCCTGCTAAAATGCAGACATTTCCATCTCTATCTAAATGTATATTGGTGCTCCAACAGGCATGGGGAAGGCTGGCAATGCTTCACAAAGTGACATCTTGATATTCCCCAGTTCCTTCTTGGAACAGATTACGACAAGTGACTTCAAGTACTCGGAATGTAATCTAAGGGAAAGTGCCACTTCCTCTCCCCACGGAATGGAAGCGTTTCGCTCTTACTAGACTTACACTGATTTTGCTACTCAATAATGCTGCATGGGTATACTGAATAATGAATTCCTTCTTTGCTCTTCATAAGGTGCTTGTTTTCACTGCTCTAGATGCTGTGCACAATAATTTCCCATTATACACTAGGTGGGGTTTAGGCTATTTCTTCCAGCATCCTTCTATCCAGTTCTACCGCATACATTCTGTAGCTCCATTCTATTTCCACACTTGGGTCCTACATTTCCTTGGATATTTTCCTTGATCTACACCATAAAATATTTATTCCTAAAGAAAATTGTTGGATGCTTTCTGTCATATAACTATCTTTAGAGATTTTACTTTTAGTGTACATGTCCTAAAATTCACCTATGTTCAATTACAGTTTTATTCATGTTTAATAACTTCATATAATAGTTAAAAGAACCACTCTGATCTAGTTTCAGAAAAATTCTACAATCCCCCAAAGCCTCTTCCTTCTTCTTTGTCAACCTCCACTTCCACTCATGCTCCTTGATAGAAGCCTCCTGATGCTAGATGTGCTAGTCTGGGTGGATTAGAGAGACAAATTCATAGACACTCATGTGTATTAAAAAGAGCTTTATATAAAGATTAATTGTATATTAAAAAAACATTCCAGATCAAGTCCACAAGCCCAATATTAGCCCATATGTCTGACACCAGTGTTTAAATTCCTCTTCACACAACACATGCAATGATGCTGAATGCAGGAACATCACAGGGCAATGGGTAGAAAGTCTTGTGATCCACTGACAGTAGAAGCATCTCAGCACTGGTGTGGTGGGTCTCCATGTGACTCCTCCAACTCCAGAGCTCTGGCTGCCATCACCATTGCTCCATTAGGCTCATCAACAGGAATGTCCTGCAAAGAGAGTGTGTGTCCTGTCTCCAGGGAGGAAGAGAGGAGTTCTCAGAATCCTTAGGAGAAGGCTCTGCCCACACAGAAACCTCATCAGCTATGACCTGATTGACAGGCTAGACTTCACCCCTTCATTCAAGTTGACAGTAGATGATGTAACTGCCACTTTGTAGTTTTGAATTGAAAGTAAAAGAAAACAAATAAATTTTAAGTGAAATATTAATCTTAAACTTAGGAATAAACTTAATTTCCATACACCACTCTTTACAGATATATATGTAAACATTTGCTCCTAAGAAAAGGATATTATGTTTTTTATTCCTATCATCATTACCAAATTTAATGTAAGTAAGCTAAGAGTTCTATACACAATGATAACACTAGTATCTGTAAGATTATTTAAATTTATGAGTTAAGTAATCCTCATTGATAAAATGCACATAGATTACAATGTTATTAGTGTATTTGGAATTGTTATATAGTCTTCAAACAAAGTGCTCTACGTTGTTCCCAGTCAGACTGTTTAACATAATAGAAATCTCACTGCTATACAGGTTCCTTTCACCTAAGTGAACTGAAAATCAAATTGCAAAGAACATGCCTTGTTCTTATTTGTGGAACTTGGTGCTAAGTGACATTGTTGGTAAATTCCATCCATTCTCCTGAACTCATGGTGAGTCCACTTACAGCAGAGAGAAATGCTGCCTTGTCCCGTCCCATCCTCACAGTGGTTGTTATATCTAAGCCCGGTGTGCAGCAGCCATTGTGTCCATCCATCTCATTGAGGGGCTCCCTATTTTTTAGCTGACTCTCCACTTTCCCAAGCAAGAAGGCCTTTTCCAGCGACTGGCCTCTTCTGATGGCATGGCCGAAGTATGGGAGGCAAAGTCTCTCTATCCTTGCTTCTAAGGGAGCATCCTGGTCATACGTCCTCCACGACAGATGTGTTTGTTCTTCTGGAAGCCAGTGCTACTTTGGACACTCCTGACAAAACAGCAATACAAATGCACTAACTCTTCTCCAGTACTCCTTTCTAGTCACCCTGCTCTCACATTCAAAGCAGGGGGTTGAACGTACCATGGCTTGGGACATATGCACTTGAATCTTAAATGTAACTGCTTTGCCCTTTAGTGCTTTAAGTAGACCTCATGTAGAAAATGTGTGCAATGCAATACTTCATTTCATTTCTTGACTGCAGTCTTCACGAGTCTTGATGGTAGCTCCAAATACAATGAAATCTGTGACAACTTAACGTTTGTCTGTGTAGATAACGACACTGGGTTTTGGTCCGGCTCGGAGAACTTTTCTTTTATTCCATTGAGTTATAATCCTTACTAAAGAAGCAGTCTTTGATGCTCATCAAAGTGCTTCAAGCCCTCTTGACTTTCAGCCAGCCAAGTTCTGTCTGTATCTTCCATCTCATAGGTTGTTAATGAGCTTCTTCCAATCCTTCTTGGATCTTATTATCTGCATAGTGCACGGATAGAATAAGTAGGAAGAAAGGATACAAGCTCTTCTGACATCTCTCCTGATTTGAGGACACGCGGCGTCCCTTGTTTTGTTCTGAAGGCTGCTTTAGTCTGTGCAGGTCCTTATGCACACAAGGAAGTGTCCTGGAATTCTTAGTCTTCTCAATGGTAATTTTTTTTAATGATCCACCTAATTAAATGCCTTTGAATCATCTAAAAAATAAAAGGGAACATCTTTGTTGCATACTCTATGTTCAGATAAGAGCCACATGACCGGCAAAGATGTGTTCTGTCCTCTTCTGAATCCAGATTGCATGTTTTGAAGCTCCCTGTGGATTATACTATTGCAACTGTTTTTAAAATATCTTCAGCAACATTTTATTTGTCTGTGACATTCATGATATTGTTTGAAAGTGAGGTGTGGGGCTGAGTCTCCTTCCTTGGAACAGGCACACACATGGGTCTCTTCCCGCAGCTGTCGTCCAAATGGCCTGGCATGGAATAGTGTGGGCTTCAAGTGCCGCATTGCTGTATTTCTCCATGCACCATTCCACTATCTGTACTATCATACTATTATGATATTACTTATTATATACTTGCGTGGTTTTATGATGATTCCATGAGTAAATATATTGAATACATATAGAATAATTCCTGCCCATAGTGTGCTATTTTTTGTTAGACGGATCAATGAAAGGTACAGTCACAGAGCTAGTTATTTGGAGATGAAGAAATTCTGTTTTAACTCTTCCCGGTTGTAGAGCCTGTAGTATACTTGCGGAGTGAAATAAGGAGAAAATGGAAATTCAGTATAAAATGTTCCGGTTATACCTATAGAGATAGAAAGGGAGTGTAATTAGCATATCCTTTAAGGAAGGAAAGATTCTCCATAACTAGTACTGGACCCATGAAAAGGATAAAGGGGAGTTACTGGGATCGATACTTGCAAAGCCCGGGAGGGCAAGGGGATGGGAGTGATTCCAAGAAAGCAGACCTCTGTTCAAATCGTAATCCTGCCCTTTATTAGTTTGTTTGACGTACAAGACCTGTCCCCAAGTTCAGACAGACACATTTACATAACTCCTAGGATGTCCGCCCGGCTCATCATATCATCATTCACCTTGAAAGCCTTTTAAATGTCTTGTTGCCTCGGTCACCTCTGTTTTCATTGTATATAGCTCTATAATTTCCAAATACAGTTTTTGCTACAGATCTTTCTGATGGACTTGTTGTTGGTCTTGTTGATAGGTGCTACTCACCGCAACCCTGTGTACAACAAAACAAACCCTGTCCCAGCCCCACAGTTATTATGTCTGAGCCTATTTTTGTTGTCACTGTGTCACTCCATCTTGCTGAGGTATGCTTTGCTAGCACCCTAATCCATCAGTGGTATCATGGCCTTGACATATACCTCTAATATACCCATCTATATGTATATTATAATTATTCAATATTACTACCTGTAATTTTTTCTCTCTTTTTTAAAAATCATTTTATTAGGGGCTCATATAACTCTTATCACAATCATACATATATCAATTGTGTAAAGCACCTTTGTACCTTCATTGCCCTCATCATTCTCAAAACATTTGCTCTCCACTTAAAATGAGGACTTAACGCCAGGGGCTTAAGTGGAGAGCAAATGTTTTGAGACCGATGAGGGCAATGAATGTACAAATGTGCTTTACACAATTGATTGTGATAAGAGTTGTATGAGGCCCTAATAAAACGATTTAAAAAAAAGAAGACAAAAAATGGGTGCATAAGCAAATGTGGCAAAAAAAGCTGATGGTGCATGGCTATTAAAAGGTTTAGCTTCTGGGGTCTTAAAAGCTTGAAGGTAAACAAGCGGTCATCTAGCTCAGAAGCAACAAAGCCCACATGGAAGAAGCACACCAGCCTGTGTGATCACAAGGTGTCGAAGGGATCAGGTATAAGGCATCAACAGAACAAAAAATCTTACCATAGTGAATGAGGGGTGCGGGGGTGCGGAGTGGAGACCCAAAGCCCATTTGTAGGCCACTGGAGATCCCCTTGCAGAGGGGTCTCGGGGAGGAGATGAGCCAGTCAGGGTGCGATGTAGCAATGATGAAAACTAAAACTTTCCTCTAGTTCCTAAATGCTCCCGCCCCCCCTGCCCCCACACCACCACACACACACACACACACACTATCATGATCCGAATTCTACCTTGCAAGTCTGGCTAGACCAGAGGATGTACACTGGTACAGATAGGAACTGGAAACACAGAGAATCCAGGGCAGATGATCCCTTCAGGACCAGTGGTGTGAGTGGTGATACTGACAGGGTGGAGGGAGGGTGGGTTGGAAAGGGGGAAGCGATTACAAGGATCTACATGTGACTTCCTCCCTGGGGGACGGACAACAGAAAAGTGGGTGAAGGGAGATGTCAGATAGGGCACGATATGACAAAATAATAATTTATAAATTATCAAGGGCTCATGAGGGAGGGGGGAGTGGGGAGGGAGGAGAAAAATGAGGACTACATGTAATTTTTTCTAAAATCATAAACACAAAGCACCTGGAAGTAATGCCAACAACCAAATAGACTTCTCTCCTTCTCTTTCTGATCTCCCTGGGTGAAATCACCTTCCACTCACCAATCTCAGCTGGAGAACGCTGTCTGGAGCGATGGATAATGTTTAAATAGGAAAAGAATTTTGGAGTACCTGAGTGCATCTCATCTGAGCTCTGACAGAATTGCCCTTGGGCTGGTGCTCATGGGGATCTCCTCCCCCTCCTCCTCCCTTGTGAGACGGGGAGATGTCAGACACAAGCTGCATGCTCTGCCTCTACTATTCTCCTCATGTTTGTCTTTCTGCCATCAATCATTCCTCTCACCTATGTCCTTCTTGCCGTCATCAGATATTTTAGAGCCTTATGTGGAGAAGAGCGTGGCATTTATTCTCTAAAGCATCCAGCAGTGAGTTTAGGACCAATGTTTGAAAGTGGGAGAAAAGAGATTGACCTGTATTACAGAAACGATTTCAGTAGCCATATTTGAACTGGACTCCCTTAAAAAGCTATGAAGCATTCAAGTGCGGTCCGGAAAAGCAACTACTTAGCAGCTGAATAAAAGCAGGAGCTGGGTCACTAGACAATGTTGTCATCACAAATGAATCATAAAACAGGCTAAGCTTTAAAAGGCACCTTAAAGGTATCCAATGAGTTTTTCAAAGGAAATGCACATCTTCCCAATGACTAAGTGACAAAAATTTGATGGATGTGACAGCTTGTCACGAGGTGTCCATGGAAGCTTAAAATATATTGCTCCCCCCTTTTAGGAATGTGTATGTCTTGAGCACCCATAAACTGAAAATCTTGTTCAGGCCAGGGCTATGCAATGTAACAACTGCTGGCAAGAAAGACTATAATCTTATTATGAGAAACACACATATTTTGTTGTTATAAAAACACATCACTGGGATTCAATTACATACCAATCACAGGTGTGTTTATGCTAGATTAGCTCAATTTATTTTGGCCATTTTGGCACCTTGGCTTTGCACCATTAACCATTGTCTTAAATATGAAAAATCTAATGTCATGATGGCTAAGGATGAGCTGAAACACTCATTAGAAATCCTTATTTCCCATCATTTTTTATGGTCATGCTCCTGTCTGATGAAGCTTTTATATAATATTCTGTGTGAGTATGAGAAAATCGATTGCTGTCAAGCTAGACTAGCTCAGGCCTTTTCATAAGGGCACTAAAATCCCACCTTCAAACTCATAGTTTTCTTTTGTTGGCTAAACTCTTGCTGTTGACCCAAAACAAGCTCACTTTTCAGATGGGGCCTTTTGGGGTCCACCTGTTCCATTAATGTATCTTTCCCTTCTTCTGGGGTTCTGGATAGATGATCTTTCTTTCAGAGCATTATTTACACATGGCCTTATCATAAAAATGTTGTTTATTATATATGTTACAGTGCTAAATTTCTGAAACCTGCCTCATTTTTTCATATTAAGAGAATTTCATTATAAGGACAAGTTGAATTACTGGGGAAAACCCAATTAGAACCATTCTGATTCAGTGCAGCGTCGAGCGTAACGTCACAGACCTGACAGCTACGCAGTGGCAAATGCTCAAATGTGCTACAGTTCTTGCAGATACCGTCTTCCTACCTTGACTTCTTTTTTTTTTTAAATCAATTTATTGGGGCTCATAAAATTCATCACAATACATAGATCAATACATTTGTTGCCCTCATCATTCCCAAAATTCGCTTGCCTCTTGGGTTCCCAGAATCAGCTCATTTTCCTTTCCACCCCCCTCCCTGTCCATTTCTCTGCCCCCCTCCCCCATGCACCCTTGATAATTTATAAATTATTATTATATCTTATATTACACTGCCCGGCGTCTCCCTTCACCTACCCCTCTGTTGCTCATCCCCCAGAGAGGAGGTTATATGTAGCTCTCTGTGATCAATTCCCCCTTTCTACACCCCCCTTCCCTCCTGGTATCGCCACTGTCATCCCTAGTCCTGAGTGGTTCATCTGTCCTAGATTCCCTGCGTTTCCAATTCCCATCTGTACTGCTGTGCATCATCTGGTCTAGCCAGATCTGCAAGGCAGAATTGGGGTCCTGGTAGTTGGGGGGAGGAAGCGTTTAAGAACTAGAGGAGGGTTGTGGGTTTCATTGTTGTTATACTGAACCCTAAGTGACTCATCTCCCCACTACCCCTCTGAAAGGTATGTCCAGTTGTCTAGGAATGACTTCTTTCTCTCCCCCTCTTCCTCCTTTTTGATTTCTATAATGCTATCTTTCTATTTATTTTAAAAGAATTTTCTATTGTACCACCCTTCCTTTAGGTCTGAAGGTTTGATTTCACCCATTGTGGGAACATTTCAGGCTCTCATTTGCTCTTGAGATTGACCTCGTATGTGGAGAGTCATCATGTCACGCACGTGTTATGTCCCTGTACTGGAGCAAGCCACTTGTCCACAACCAGTAAAGGCAATAGTCTGAAGAAGTAGCTTCATAACCACAAATTGGGAAGACTCTGAAGGGTCGTCTCACCTTAGAGCTCTTGATGGAGACTATAATAACCTCATCCCCTTCTAGCTTCCCCTCTTTCCAATCATACTGGCTTAACTATCCCACAAGTTGTGGTCTGAGAAGCCCACCTGATAGAGTGCGTTCATCCAATTTTCCTCAGAGTCCATTTCTCAGAAATCCTGATAGGCAATAGTCAGTGACAACCTCATTGGAAGAAATTGGAGTTCAGAGTGGGATTGCGTGTAACGTGGTTTCTGGGCAATAGTCAGTGGGGATCCTGGCACTAGTTGAAGTATCTAAATTTGCTATAGCAGTAAAAATATTTCATCTCTTTCAAAGATCCAGATCTGTGATGTGATATAGGTGGAGATATATATGCATTAATGGTACGATTTACCAGCTCCTAGGGAAATACTGGATAAATGGTTCTCCTAAGGGCAATTTCATTAAGTAATTGGTGGTGGGGGCAGATGATGGGTTAGACATATGAAAGACTGGGGGTTAATAATCAATTAGAAGCTATGTATAAAAGCCAGAGGGTATCTAGGGTAATAACATCTTTAGGGAGAAGGCAGAATAAACCATGAATCACACCTGTAATTTATTTTTAACCAGAAAAAAACGCTATAGAAGATCAGCATTGCTATGACATATGGTGGGCACCAGGGCTGTCACATTAAAAAATGACTCTCCAAATGTGGTAGTTGGAGGGTTTTATGTCAACTCCACACTCCTAGGTAGGGGAGGAGCAAAACCTGTCAATCAAATAATAGTCTGATGACACGTACTTGTGGGTGTGGCCCTGTGTATGGGAGTGAGGGACTCTTGGGATGATCTCTTTCTCTGCTACTTTGCTGTCCTCCAGGCAGAAGCTTCACTGAGATGTGGTGTCCTTTGCCAGGGCTGGCGCAAGGAGGGCTACCCAACACTGAGCCCTGCCATGTTTCCAATGAACTTGAATCCATAGAACTCTGCATCTGCTGGTCTGTGATCTTCCTGCTTCTCTATTATGCTCATCAGTATGAAACTACATGAGTGTGAAGAGGGACTTGTGGACTAGCATCAGTCTTATTGACTGGAGCCGGACTGCTCTGGGACATCTTTGGGTGTATGTCGATACACAGTTCTTTCTTATACAAACATGAGTGTCACTGGATTTGTTTTTCTAGACAACCTGGCCTAACGCAGCAGATTTCTTTGAAACCTCTAGACCCATACAAATGGCTAGATTACCTGTTCAGGAATATCACGCCCATCAATCTTTTGAAGATACTGTAAAAGTTCTGCTTAATAATAATCATCATCATAATAATAAACTTTCATTTTAGAATATGCTTTTCTTTACTCACTAACCACTGAATCAAAAGCTATGGTCGGTTCATAGCATCACCTGTCCAAGGAGTCCTAGATCTGAAACAAAGGAGAAAGTGTCGATCAGAAAACTATAAATGTCGACGATGGGTACTGAGTATGTGGGGTGAAAGGAAAGTTAACGTTGGACAGTGGGGGGGGTATCCATATGGAAACCTCACCCCAGACACAACGAATAACATCGGGATTACTCCTCAGAAAGCTGTGTTCCCAGTTTGCTAGGTTGCCTCTTGGAAGTTTGGGGAACAATGATTGAAACTTGGTGGCATAGAAATACCAGAACTGACAAGAGATATTGTTAAAGAAAGGACCAAATGACTACTCTCCTCTGAAGATAAATTGCCCTGGGAATTTCCCTCGTGGACAAAACCCATGGAAAACTCATTTCAGACCCTGAACAATAAGCAATGAATAATGAGTAATGGGGAGTCTCCGTCAGGAAAAAGTGAACGCTCGGCCCCTGGGCCCCAGCTTCCTTCTTAGATACAGTTTCCAGGCATCAGAGTACAAGGAACCCCAATCATCTCCGCAGTCTCTCTCAGTGCAGGATTCCTAGAACTGAGGCTGTGAAACTGAGGGAGCTACTTTTGTAGAGCAGGGCACTGCACAAGGAAGGTGCCTTGAACGTGATGTCTCAGACGGGACTGCAGTCTCTGCCTGGAATCTCACATGCACAAACGTGGAACCAAATAGCACCAACAAGACTCTTCTTGACTCAACCAATCCACAGCTCATAGGAGCGGAGCGACGTGCTGCCATAGGAATAGACGGAGGTAAGCATTTTACACTCTAGGTTTAGTGGCATAATGATCTTGGAAGGCTGAGATGGTTAAGTTGAAGATGTGTATTATAAATCCTGGAACAGTTTCTATTAATTTCTTGTAAAGATCATGCCTTCACATTTTTATTACATTCCCCTTAGTCCATTGTCATAATTGCAGACACAATTTACAGCTTTATACAGATATAAAAAATAAGGTAGGCAGTAAGGTCAGTCTGCTGTTTATGCTTGGATGGCAGTGGGACAATGTACTGCCTTATCAGCAAAAAGCCCCTTCCTCTGGCAGGGACATCATTTCATTGCACCTCGATTTCGGAGCCACAGTTCATGTACTGAAGTATTGTCTTAGGGCAAAATGGAAAGCTGCTTCTCCTTAAATGGTACAGCTTTGTTTGTCAAATGCACTCAGAGCATTTCACGTTAGATGATCAATGGACTTTAATTTCACTGCCTTTCTTTAAACACAAACAAATGGCTTGAAATTAAACTGTTTATTCTAGGAGTTTCATTGAAATGGATCGATCCCATGTGATAGAAAAATGGTTCACTTCTATAAAAATCAAATGTATGAGCAACAATCATATTCTGAATATTAAAGTGCTACGTTCTTATTTCGTAATAATGAAATTGTTCTCAATCATTTTTCCAACAATGAGGTATTAAAATTGTTCTAACACCATTTGCATGCTTAATTGCCCCTCTCTGCGGCCGAGATTACAGCTACTGATTATGGCATTGGGTTCTATGAGTACAAAGTCCAGATACACTGTCCCTGTTTCAGATCAGGGCTGCAGACCTCCCATTTGCCACAATATGTTTGTGCCTCATGTTGCTTCCCTACACAAATAATTAGTAGTTTCTAATGCACAGAGTTTTCTGAGAATTAAATTTAGGATATATGTAAAGTGTTTATAACATTTATGTGTATTTTAAAACACAGAATAAATATTTCAGTATTGTTACTCAGGGTGGAAAATCAAGCAAACATAGATAATGCACAAAAAGAAAAGTAGATCTGTTCCTAACATATACAAATTTAAAAAACTTCCTAGATGTTTTATATTCAGGTGATTTCTCTGCTTAAATGTGTGTATATATACATAGATATAAACATTTGATTATATCTATGTATATATATATATATGTATATATATATATATATATATATACACACACATTTAAACAGAAAAATCACCTGAATATAAAACATCTAGCATGTGTATGTGTATATATGTTTATAAATAATTGGAATGAGTAAGCTTCTAATGAAAAACTTATATACATTCTATATTATTTCCTTATAAATTAATGTCAGTAGAATTTCTTGGCAGGATTAAAGGTTTTTGGAGGTATTTTCTAATACATGCAAGAGTGTCATAGCAATTCTAAATCTCATTATAATGTGTCTATTTTTTCAAACACACTGCCAATACTTGTATTTTTTAAAATTTGGATTAAATATTTGACTCAAAAAATATGAAAAAATCATGATTGTGATATAGATAGTGTAATTATTATCATTCACTATTAAACACTTGATTTACAAATATTGAAGTATATACTTTTATTTTTGTAGAACTAACTTTATTTTTAGTTAATAAAAACTTACACCTATAGAAATGAATTGTTTTAGTCAATTAATAGTCAAACAAATAGTCTTATCCTTAAAAGGTCTTAAAAAATATTTAAAGTTATTTAGAAAAAAAGAGCTGCAATCTTAGAAACCCACAGAGGCACTTCTACCCTGAACGTCAGGGTCTGTATGAGTCACAATTGTCTCAATGGCAGTGAAATTGGATTTGAGTCTTTTTGTGTTATGAATTGGAATCTACTGGATGGCAGTGAGTTTGATTTTCTTGGATACTTAGCTTACTGAACAGATTCTAAGTGTCTTTAAAAATACAAATCAGAAAAAAATACATATCAACTAATTACTGTCGAGGTTATTACTTCTCATGGAGAACTCGTGTGTATCTCAGTAGAACCACTCAGCGGAGGTCCTTTAAAGCACCATCTTAGGAAAAGTGGAACTCTGGGTCTTTCTTCCATGGTGCCGGTGGGTAGATTTCAACCACCAACCTTTTAGTTTCTGCAAATTGGAACACCCAGGGTGTTCGTGGCAGGAAATATGCTTTTGTCATCTCTGTTTCCCCCATAGATTTTATATAATCAAATATTTGGTAGATACTTGACACATTTACATGAATTTAATTAAATGAAGAGCACAATTAAACATAAAAAATATATTTAAAGTCAAAGGATTCTTGGTGGTGCTGTGGTTACAAAGTCGAGCTGTTAAACAACAACAACAACAAATATATATATAAATTTATAGAGAAACACAAAGATAAGTGGAATGAAATAAAATAAAATTAATTAATAGTGAGAATGAAAGAAAGAAGATGGTAACAAATAACAAAACAAATAGAATAAAATGTTTAAGAATAAATGATTTTGGAAACATGGAATCAGTGTATTCTTTATCATTCTTAAATTTGAAAACTCTGCACAAATTCTAATTATATCTTATTAAATAGTTAAAGTAACCAATTTTATGTGATAAGAAAGCATATTATATATAATGAGAAAGTACTATATTAGAAGTCTTATTAACATAAATAGTCCTTAGAAAATCTGATTGAGAATAAAACCCCAATGTAAAAACTAATGAAATGCGTAAATATCTAGTAGCTAATTTAACAATCGCCTAAAATAAAAAAGAAGTAAAAAAGAAAAAGAAAAATATGCAACAGTAAATAAATTCAGTTTAGGAAATAATTATAAACTATAGATAATGCAATAATTAAAATGAACATTATTACTGATTTGATAAGCTCCTATGCAAATTTCTATATGACAGATTACTCAGGGAAAATTAGGATAGATAAATTATTACAGCAAAAAACAATTTTCAAAGAATTGGCTGCTCAAAAGTTCTAGATACTTACTTGACAGTTGAATTCCAAACTTCAAGAAAGCCATAATTCACAGTCATAGGGGCTAATAAAGTACTAACTGCCAAATTCTTTTTACAAAGTTTGAAAATCACAGATACTGATATCTAATAATATGATAAAATGTATAGATCAATATCATATGTAAATATAAATAGTATATGTTTTAGTTCATTAAAACTAGTGGCACATTTAATGATTAATATTCCTCAAATGAATATGAGTCTGTAGAAACTACTTTGTTACTTACATCAAAGTGAATGTGCCAAAAAAGCTTGCCTTCCAAAATGATAGGCAATATAACATTTTGCTGTTTGACATCTTCTCAATCAGAAGACAACCTCCCATGTTTCCCTGGAGAATTTGGGACTAGGTGTCCGTGTGCCTCAGCGAAGCGTCCAGATTTGCATCAGGTGCAGATAGGGGTTTTGTTCACAAAAGGCCCCATTCGTCTGAACTTCGTAGGGTCCAAGTTGAGTCTCCTTGTCTGCTCTATTGGACCTAGCTTGTGATTTTCCAACAGTTTGTAAGACAGTGATTCTAAGTGATTATGGCTAAGCTTAAATGTTCATCTTTTCTTCTTGAGGACACATTTCCCTCAGCCACCTTTCTGAATAGTTGCTGCCAATGTCATCATGACCCTATAGTTGCTCCTGTCTCTTGGAAAGGATTAATGAGATAAGAGACTTCACATTGCTTAACTGTTTTTACCTGATGACCAGAGTTATGTCAGAGTGACTCTTGGCTTCCTAGTTTTTCTTCAAGTCATCCATTAAAGTAGTGATTGCAACCAGTGTTATGAAACTATTTGGGGATAAACTGATGAATAGAAAACTAATTTGCTTTGTAATCTATCCCAAAGTGTAAGAAAATAAAAAATGTAAATGTCATTCATGACAACCCTAACTCATAGGTAGCCCTGCCAACTCCCTCTGATCAGGACATGCTGCTCTGCAGTGGGCTACGATGGGCAAGCCCACTTCCCCGCTTCACAAGTTTAATAAACCCACTCACTACAGAGGTCTTTATCTGAAGAGGCTTTTCAGAACTTAATTTCAGTTAAGGAATGTAATAAATTTCTGTCATTAAGAAATGTCAATTATCTTCCTTAATATCAACAATCAGTTTCTGATAGAGCATAAGGAATAAGCAGGCTAATTTATATATGTAACATAATCAGAAAAGGCCTAATTCAGTCACTAAAATGTTAAATCAAATAAAATCATGTATAGATCACTATCATTTGAAAATGTAAAGGCTTGAAAGGATACTTTCTGATCACCAGATTTTTGTTCTATTTGTTAATAGGCCATGGTTTTTCAACTAAAAAACCCACAACAGACACACACACACAATAAACCAACAAAATCTTCCATGTTTACTTTTCAGTGAGTATGCAAAATTAGTTGATATTTTTTCCATTTTAGATGGTATGTGTAAAAATATTTCCTTTTAAAATGATGCATTAAGCTTTGATTAGATACTAATTTTACTAAGTAAACAAAAAGAATATATTGATGCTATGCATGCTATTTGACATTTGAGTATGAAAACTGAAATCATTGTGTAAGAGAATATGGAACCATTGTGTAAAGAGAACCAATATAAATATTGTATAAGAGAACATGGAACCATTGTGTAAGGAGAACCAATATAAACATTGTGTAAGAGAACATGGAACCAGAACGTTAGTATCTTCAGCCCTTCAGAGAAGAAGGGAGAGATTCCTGCATGTTACAGTTCCAATAAGTCAAACTGAATTCACTACCATCAAGTTGAATCTGACATAGAGAAATTGTATATAGGATTTGTGAGACTAAATCTTTATGGGAGCAGACAGCCTCAATTTTCTCTTGAGGAGCAACTGATGGATTTAACTGCTGATGCTGGAGTTAGAAGTCTAGTGCTTAACCCACAGAGACACAACACACCTTTGGATTTTTAAATCTATGGTACTAAAATTAATGTGGTGAAATTGATTTGAGAACCCAGAAATACAACCTAGGATCTGCAAACACTTGTTTTTGTTTGCTTGTTTGTTTGTTTTTTGATAAGGAACAAGCACACACTAAATGAGGAAAAGAGTCTCTTCAATAAATGATAGACAAGTTGGATCTCCACTTATAAAACAATGAAACAGGAATCATACCTCAAATCACATATGAAAACACACAATAGATGGATTACAAACCCTAGAATTACAGCTATCATAAATGAAAAAATAGGCACAGATTTAAGGTCCCCAATAGAAGACATACCTATGATTCCAGATTTAATGAGAAACACCCAGGCGACAGAAAGCCAAAGGATTCATCTGAAAGTAAAAAGAGAAATCACAGATGGGGAAAAATATTTGGCAATGATATATCAGATAAAGGGCTAATTTCAAATGTCTATACAAAACTGCAATACCTTAATAAGAAAAATACAAAGAATCCTATAAAATGGGCACAAGCCAAATTAAAAAAATTACTAAAGATTATATCCAGGGATCAAAAATCATGAAGAAATACTCATGATCATTAGCTATAAGGGAAACACAAATTAAAGTAATGGTGAGATACCACCTCAGCTCGATAGTTTTAGGAAAATTAAAAAATAATACAAAATAACATGCTAGCAAACATGTAGATAAATTAGAGCACTGACACATCACTAGTGTGATGGCAGAATTATTCAGCATACTGCAGAAAAGAGTATGGTTCTTTCTTAAACAAACTCAAGTAAAAATGTCCTATGACTCTGTAATTTCTCTGCTCTCTATAAACCCTAAAGAAATAAAGATTGGAAACAAACTGCTGTATGTGCAGGTATTTCTAACACAGCCATTTTTATAATAGCAATAATATTAAGACATCCAAAATCTCTTTTGTGAAGGAGTGTGTCAGGAAAGCCAGCCCCTAACAAATTATCACAGGTCAGTAGGCTAAGATATATAAAGATTAGATTAAAGTCATAGAGAGCATGAGAGATAGAAGAGAGAATGAAATAATAGAGTCAGACACATTTCATAGTAGCATTTTCACCTCAGCCTCACTTGGTGGTCCACTTGGAGAGAGAGAGAGAGAGGGAGGGAGGGAGACAGAGAGACAGAGAGCGAGAGAGACAGCTTCATTATTGCTATCCAAGGCTTATATCTTTCAGGAGCATACAAGCCCCATAATTACAGGTAAAGACATGTCACAGGAAGGGGTTGTGCTATAAGTTCTACAGTAATGAGAGGTGGACAATGTAGGGGTATCCATGCAATAGGAAGGGGAGGTATTGGGAGTGCACATGTGACAAGATGGGCGGATTCTAGATTCAGGGAGGCAGCTTAATTTTTTATGTCACTGAGCCACTTTGACCTGTTCTCTGGCTCACTATAGAAACCAGTAGGATGTAAACCCCACCGACAGGGACCATACTGATGGCTGCAAGCCTTTAGGGAGAAGTAGCCCATTGTCCTTAGCCACAGGGAGTGGGCCCCTCTTGTGGTGGGACCAGGCAGTAGTCTGGGAACTGACTGCCTTCAGGGAGGAAGTCTCTAAACATCTGACCTCCCACCACATGCTGGCAAATAGCCTCTAATGCTAGGCATGTCTTTGGGGGAGACAAAGCTGGGGAAAAGTCTCTTTATAATCCCACAAGGGTGGATAAATAAACTCTAGTACATACAGACAATGGAATATGATGCATCGCTTTAAAACAATGAAGCTATCTAACACTTCATGACATGGAAAACTCTGGAAGCCATGCTCAACAAAGTTAGTAAATCTCAAAAGCATAAATATCTCTTGATATCATCATTATAAAGAGGAAGAAATGATTTGCACACTAATGGAAAAGACTTGAAGGCTATGAGAAAGCCAGGTGTAGGAGGGTGAGAAGGGGGGATAGGGAGGGAAGAAGGGGCAAGAGGCACAAAAGAGGATGAAGAAGCAGAAAGAGCCACACACAGGAGGAATTTACTGGGACATTGTCAATGTTCTAAGGAGATGGGCTGTGAAACTAAGTACAATTCTATTTTCTTTATATGTCTTATAGTCCACAAAGAAAAGGGAAAAATAAAAATACATCAATAGAAGATATACATAAGTAAATTTAATTAAAAAAGGAAGAAAGGAAGGGCCAGAGACTTGGAAACCATCCAGTTGCCTTACCCATCAGATCTGAACACTGGTCGGAGTAGCCATGGAGGGAGGAAGAGAAACGCGGAAACCGGCTTCACTAAAGCTAGGAGTTGCAAAGAGCTGTAAAGAACATGGTTTGAACAAATAAGCCTGAGGGTTGGGAAGACTATTAGGAAGGGCAGAAAAATGAGAGTATGAAATGAGAGTAAAAACATAGGACAATTCAGATATCAAAGCAAAAAGACACAAACAAACAAACTTACTCCCATCGAGTGTATTTCAAGTCTTAGCAAATCCATAAGGCAAAGTAGAAACACCTCTGCAGGTTTCCTAGACATCAAAGTTTCATCTTTTTCCCCTGGACCAGCTGGTGGTTTTGAATTTCTAACCTTGTGGTAAGCAGCCTACCTCATAAACCATTATGAAACCTGGAGACCTTAATACAGATGTAGCATAATAAAAAACTATCAAAACATAATTGTTAGCAAAAAAATACGCCTGGAATGATGAAGAAAGTCCATCCATATAATGGTCAATATTAATATCAGAATAGACATACCTAGCATATGATAAAATATATTTAAAATAGGAGCATAATTAAGTCATTGTAATTTAATAAATTAAATTGGGAAAATGTGTAATAATTTTAGAAATAGTTTGTTCATCTCCTACAGTGCATTATAAATGAACCAATGGTATAATAACAAAAACTGAAACCATAAAACAAAGTGGTGTGATTTATTCATTTCATAATCTTGGAGTGGACAACATTTGCCAAAACATGATATAAAACTCATTAGTCTTAAAGGCTGGCGTTTCTGTTGGTTCCCATCATTGAAATTCTGCATCCTGGTGATCCCACAGGCATATTGTGAAAACACTCATCTTTAAAGCTAAAATCTTTCAGAAGCCTGTCTTTCAAGACACCTTGAGCTTGATTATGGTGCCACTAAAGGGCTCCATTCTTAGAGGTAAAAGTAGCAAATTGGACTACATAAATATTTAAAAGTTTTTATAAAAAGATATATTAAAAAGGGAGAAATATAAATGACCAACTTTATAAAATATCTGTAGCTTAGGACAAAAATATAATTGCTATCCTAAAAACAAAAATCAGTTAAATAGAAACAAAAGAACTAAATTAAATTAATATTTGCTATATCTTGAACCCTTCTATAATCTCAGTGCCTCATAGTATCTAATCTATGTACAAGATTTTTTGAATGAAAGCTTTGGTTAAATAACATACACATAGTTTCTGGAATGAATTTCCAAAAATAATTTAAGTTAGCCAAAGTAAATACTAAGAAACCATAGTAAAGTACTTATCTATATATGCCAGCTCTTTTTGCTATTTGAAAACAGTTGTTTTAAATCACCTCCCCTAACTTTAAATAATATTATTATAATGTTTTAGCTGTTGGCTTTCGGATCCTGTTTTCAAATATATTTCTAGAATATATTTACATTTTCACTACAGATGACTCAAATTGGTCTTGTATATATTTATTGGTTTATAATTTGTATTTTGAGTTTGGGTTTGTAAGCGAATATATATTAATTCTTTAACATCTGGAGTTCTTTTGTAGACTGAAAGCTATAGCCATGCCAACTTTCCCCCAAAAATTACCTATGTGTTTTTCCTTTTTGAAACATGTGTGTGGGTGGGTCCACTCATAGTCACCCTATCGTGTAGAGTAGACCCGCTTTTGAGTGTTTGTCCAAGGCCTTTACCTATATCAGATGTGAACTGAAAGTCCCGAGAATGAAGATAATTAAAGTAAACTGAACTGATCGTGGGAGCCCCGCTGGCCCAGTGGGAGCTGTTAGCATAAAAGGTTAAGGGCTGGACTGCTAACCTGAAGGTCAGCAGTCTGAAACCACCAGTCGCTCCACGGGAGAAAGACAGAGGCTTCTACTCCTGTCAAGAGTGCTAGTCTCAGAACCCACCGGGGCAGTTCTGTGATGTGCTTCTATGAGTCAGTATCACCTTGATGGCAGTGAGGGCGGGGCACAATGATTAAGGGTTATGCTCCTAATAACCCATCAGTAGCTCAATAGGAAAATGATGTGGTGGTGTGCTTCAATAAAGAAAACCACTCTGTAAGAAAACCACTCTGTCCTAAGCGTCATCATGAGCTAACATTCTACATGATCACAACATGTTTGCGTTTGTCTGGGGTTATGCTAATAAAAATAACTACGGTTCCTACGACTACTACTAATAAAATAGAACCTTGGTGGCACACTGGTTAAATGCTTGGCTGCTCTCAATAAAGATTATAACCAAGAAAGCTCCATGAAGAAGTTCTGTCAAGTTGGGTGTCTCTGCGTTGTAATTGACGCAATGCCCCAGAACAACACTAAGAATAATGGTCCATAACATAAGAGCGACAATCAGCATAATACAGGAATAGTAAGTGTAGGAAATTTTTAGTTCTGGTTACAGTTACTTGATATCCTTATCACTTATTGAGTTCAAGAACAATAGCATATGAATGTAATTCCAAATGATATGAATAAGATAAAAGTGACACCCAGAATGCATGGCTTGCTCCTGCCACAAAAGGAAAATGCCTTGAAACGTAATGACGGATAGAAATCAAGAGGTGTGTGACCAGGACAATACGGGCGAAATGCAGTCTCAATAGTGAATGAGCATCTCAATGCTTTCGGTAGACAGAAAGTATTTAGAAATAGGCTTACTGAAAGAGAACTTACCAATCTAAAAGATGTGATTAACTTGTTAGAATAAACAAAAACATTATTTCTACAAATTTGCTGCCAAAATGTTGAGTTCAAAGTTAGCAGCAACTACAGAAGGTGAAAATGAAAAGATGTACATACTGGGAAGGAACCATCAACAGGCAGGTAAACCTCCAGTAACCGTGGAAAGTGTTAATTTCAACTCTCCTGCGTGTATCAGGATGAAATGTTGCTGACAGCTAGCCAGCTCCATGAAGGTATTTCAGGTCAAACATTTTCCTTGTCGGGTATGGACTCATAGATAGAGCTCTTGCGTGAACATAGTTGTGTGATCAAGAACATACACACAAACACTGGTCATGCCTCTGTTTCTTTATCTCCCTCGCCCTCTTTTTAAAAAATTATATATAAACAAGATCAAAGGTCACAAACAAAGAGTAAGACATACCTCATGAAACAAAGCATGTCTCGGGATGCTTTCTGGCAAGATGATAGTGCACAATTTAAGACGGTAAATGAATGCTATGGTAATGAGTAGTTGTTAGGCGACGTCCAGTCAATTCTGACCCATTGGGGCCCTATGCACAAGAGAACAAAGCACTGCCCCCACACACGTTCTTATGCTTGAGCCCATTGTTGCAGCCATTGTGTCAAATATTCCTCCCTTTTGCTGCCCCTCTAATGGACCAAACAGGCTGTCTTTCTCCAGGAACTGACGAAGTACCAAAAGCATGTAAGAAGAAGTCTTGCTGTGCATTCTGCTTAGGAGCACTCTGACTGTACTTCTTGGCAAGCCTTTGGCAGGCCGTGGAACTTTTGATATGCTTCTCCAGCACCCCCCCCCCCCAAAAAAAAAAACCTTCCTGATTCATTGTCCAGCTTTATAAGCATATGAGGTAATCAAAAATAACATGGCTAGGGTCAGGGCCCCTTAGTCCTCAGAGTAACATCCTTGCTTTTCAATACCCTCAGCAGGTTTTGTTCAGCAAATGTATGCAATGAGCCTGTTTTTGATCTCTTGATTAAAATGCAAATAAAATGAATAGTAACTAAGAAAAAAAAAGCAATATTTAGACCGGATATTCTCACATCAGGAGAAAGTGTCAGAAGGAACCCAAGAGAAGTCCGTAGGAGAAAGACGCTGGATCAGCATCGTAAGGTTAAACCCAGGAGACTTGGTAACATTTCAGGAATTACAGATGTGTTTACTCACAGGCCTATTCACTCTCAATGTACACAGAAAACTGAATAACTGCATGGATTCACACCTCGAGCAGTGGTTCTCAACCTTCCTAATGCCGCAACCCTTTAATACAGTTGCTCATGTTGTGATGATCCCCCAATCTTACAATTATTTTTGTTGCTACTTCATCACTGTCATTTTGCTACTGTGATGAATCAGGTGACCCTGTGAAAGGGTTGTTCCACCCCCAAAGGGGTCTTGACCCACAGGTTGAGGACCACTGACCTGGAGGGAGTGGCAAGGGTGATTAACAATTTAAATGCATTCTCATGAAAATTTGCAAATATAGAGAGAAAATTCTAGAGGCACCTCCCATTTGAAGAAAAAAAGAATCAAAATAGCCATAATTTTTTTTGTAAGAATATCTATTGTCTTTGAACAGTAGTATATCAATGCCTTGGAAAATTTGTCCAAAATTATTTTCAATTTGAATGAATATATGTGCCATATTACATAAATTTACAGAGGTAACCATCAGAATTCTTAACTTGTTTTTGTCTAAAAAGGAAGAATTAAAATAATAATTTGGGGTAGAGGGTCTGACTGTTCATCAAAAGTTTCTTAAAACTGGTATATTCTTAATTTGAATTTAAATTAAAATAATAAAATAAAAGTAGAGTTGACATTTTTGTATACTACTGGTCATGCATAGGAGTGATAACCAGTGATGGATGGTTCAGCCCCACTAGCCGCTCTGAGGGAGAAAGATGAGGCTGTCGGATCCTCTAAAGATTTACACACTCAGAAACCCTGTCTAAGATGACTATAAATGAATTCACTAACAGCCGTGAGTTTGATTTGATTTCATATACACCTTAGGTTGGTTTCCTACTCAAAGTTGCCTTTTTACTTAGATAGTGTATATTATTTTAATGCCAACTTATTTGGTATTGACCAGAAAAATAGGGTGTTTTTGTAGCTCAGAAAAACAAAGAAGAAACTTAATTAAAACACAATTTTGATTATATTATGAAGTCCAAAACCATGATTTTTCCTCTCCTGATCTCTGCAGTATCTCCTTTTCAGTGATTACATACTTCATTTTTCTTTCTTTTAATATTGTTTGACTTTATTCTTTCAGACAAGGTTACAGTAACCTTGGCTTTCATGCTCTCTACTATGGAATGTATCTAATGTAACAACTCACAGTTATTCTTACAGATAATTTTATTGTAAATTTGTCTTGAACGATGTCAAAATGAACAATATTGTCATCTGATTATGTTGCTTTCTTGAAAATGAACTTTGTGTTTGTTAGTTTACTGACTTGCTGAGGTTACGAGTGAGGATAATTCCCATAAAACAGTAGTATTTTGGTTTGCAAGTTCCTTATCAAAGCAGCTCTGTGCATACCAGAGGAAACACTGCCCAGATCAATGCTGTTCTCACAGTGATCCGATTGTTGCAGCCCGTACACCAGTCCAGCTTCGGGGAGGCTATCCTCTTTGTCTGTAACCCTCTAATTTACCAAGACTGGTCCCTCCTAATAACATGCCCAAACTCATGTGAAGACATCTTCCCAGGCTCACTTCAAGGAGCATTCTTGAGCATACTCCATCCAAAATGGATTCATTTGCTCCTCTGACAGACAATGATATTTTCCGTATTCTTTGCCAACACCATAATTCAAATCCATGGATGATTTTCCAGTTTTGCATATTCATTGTCCAACCTTCACAGGCATAAGAGGATTTAAAAAATAAACTAGCATAAATTAGGCACTTGTTAGACTCTGAAGTAAAATATTTTCTCTTTAACATTTTAATTTTTAAAATTTAAGATTAATCGGGAGTGAACACATAAATTATGCTACTCCATAGTTCAAGCAGAGTTGTACAATTGCTACCACAATCAGTTTCCAAATATTTTTCTTCCTGGACTCCTTGATACCATCCCCCTTTCCCCCCATCTCCCACCACCACCACCACCACCACCACAGCTCACCCTCCCCAAATCCTTATTCTACGTGAATATGATTCTTTTGTTAAAAAAAACTAAAAACATTGCTTTGAAAAAATTTCAGTTACTTGGTTTTGTTTTTTTTGGGTACCCCTTCGTAATGATCAAGTTGTGAGGAGTTTTTATTCCTTTACATTTAGTTGAAATATATACTAAAGGTTTTAATGTTTGATCTTCAACATTAAGTATTAAATTCCTCTTCCTTTTCAGCAAGCATGATTGTGTAATATGCACACCACAGGTTGTTAATAACTCTTCTTCCAATTCTGATGCAATAGCCTTCATGCAGTCCAACAGTCTAATTATTTACTCCAAATGTCATTTGAAAGTCTAGAGGGAACAGATAAAACCCAGGCACTTGATTTTGCTCACCATGTTCTACTCAAAAGACTCCCACATGGTCTACATACAGGTTCTGAAGGAGTACACTCACTGTCCTAGAATTCTGTGGTCCACATAGTAGAATGCCTTTGCATAGCTAATAAAACCTGAGGAAAAAATGTTTATTCTCTGTTTTCAGCCAAGATACGTCTTACATCAGACTGCTATCCCTTATCCCTCATCCTCGTCTGAACTCTGTTTGAATTTCTGGTAATGCTTTGTAAAGATACTACTGCAACTATTTCTGAGCTGTCTTCAGGAAATATTTAATTTCATATAATGTTAATGAGTTTGTTCTATAATGTGCACATTCTGTTAGGTACTTTTTCTTTGGTGGGCACAAATATGGATCTCTTCCAGTTAGTTGGTCAGTGTTGTCTTTGAAATACCTTGGACAGATCAGTGAGCGATTCCGTGTTTCAGCACCTCCTTGCAGCATTTCAGTGGGCATTCCATCAGTTTATGGTGTCTTGTTTTGGTTAATATCCTCAGTGTGGGGCAGACTTCATCCATTAGCATCACTTATTCTGGATCATACGCTACATCTGAAAATGTTTAAATATCAGGCAATTCTTTTTGGTACATTAATTCTGTGTCCACAGAATCCTTCAGTAGTAAGTCTACCCTTGCGATTTTTCTTCAGTGTTTGAGCTTGACAAGGGCTGAGAACATTCTTTCCTTTTGGTTTGCTAAGTGCAGGTCTTCGAAGATTTCATGATGACACCCTTATCTTCTGACTTAACATTTGAAATTTTATGTCCAAGTCTTTTACATCATCATTTCTTCCATTTATATTAGTCACTCTACATTCAAGGGCATACTTCAGAGTTTTTTTTCTGGCTAACACCTTGGTCTCCTTTTCTTTCCTGTCTAATGATCTTTGGCTTTCTTCATGTGTGATGTTCTTGATGTCAAGTCTTTAATGATGGGGGTTTGATGTGTGAAGTCTGTTATTGAGATGTTTCATAAATGCAAGTATGATGTGCTCAAGATTTTATTTTGGTTTTCTTGGGTTTGTTTTTTATTTTCTTCACCCCGACTTTTAAATTTAGACTAGTAATACTCTTTCTGCAGGATCTAATCTAAAATTAACACTTTTTAGGATATGATATACAAATTTCAGATGCTGCATTATTATGTTTCATCAAAAAGAGCTGGACTTGGTCTTATTACAGTATTCATTTCTCTTTGTATTATATAAATTTATCCTACATATTCTTGAAAAGGAGATAATAGCTTTTTGATATTTTTTTAGTTAATCCTATCATTGCTGCACCTAATTTTATAGAATCATTTATTCTGATTATCACCTCATTATAGAAAATTTCCCCTCAACAACCTGGAGTCTCCTTTACTCCAGGCAAGGTTTTGAGGAAAACGTACTGCTAATATTTAGAACTCTTTTTCTCAGAAGCATTGTCACTGCCAGCATTCACATCCATACATTTTACCTGCCTCTCTTCCTAAAGGTCCCATATTTGTTTTCTCAGCTTAAAAGGCTATAGAGCTCTTTCAGGGGTCTCACCCCTCTTCTCCTACCTGGAAATGGCCTCCAGGTGATGCTCTGGAAAAGACAGTCGACTCCGTTAATTTGATTATCTTTCCTAAGGAATCATATTCTTGCACTCCGAACGTGCATTGTCTAAAACTATTTGTTCTCTCCAGCTTCCTGCTTATTTATGACAAGGCGGTCATTCCTGTAGCAGTAACTCTGCGTGGGCAAAAGTGGCTGTACTTCTGTCAAAATTTTAAATTTGGAACTCTCGTGATATACATTGCTCTTTCTCTTTCATTTCACACATTTTCCCTAAATAATCTTAAGTAGCCCACTCACTTTGATGATTCTTTATATACTGTTGATTCAAGTGTATATTTACTATCTCAGACATTACTCTCAGCTCCATTACACTCAATTGCCTACATGACATCTCATCTCTTAGTCCTTACTGCATTAATCAGCCCGAAAGAGAACTATTGATCCTTTGGCCTGCAATAAATTGAACCACTATTCATCCAGATGTTTAGGCCAAATATCTTTGACTCATCATTGATTTCTCTTTCTTTCTTTAACCTTCCACCCAATCGGTCAATGAATTCTGAAACTCTGTCTCCGAAGAGTATGATTTTCCCCCACAAGTTCTAGGCATTTTCATTGCTCTAGGCCTATTTTAAACCAACAACATTAATCAGATGTCACTCCTCTCATTAAAATCCAATCTTTTACAATGAAATATCCCATATCTACCGAGTCCTATGTGATTACTCAATTCTATTTATTTATAATACTAATTTACTATGGTCAGGACCTACTAGCCTTAGGACTTCTTGTCTTTGTCTTGGGGGCTACACATTTACTCTTCATCTTCTTCTCTTATATTTGGGTGCAGGCATTGAGAGTACAACTTCTATATTTGTTATTTCTCTGTCACTGTCTAAAGTAACTCTATCACGTTACTTTCTATGAAATTGCCCTTTTTTATAAGTATCTTTATGGGTTTTATCTCTGCTGTTGTTTTCATTAATTTTATATTTAATTTCTCTTTTCTCTAATTAGATAAAGATTATGCAAATGTTGAGTGGGAATTTATTTTACTAACCAATATATTATCAGTGCATAGAAGAGTACTCAGTACATATTAGAAACTAAATTACTACTTATTGATTTAGTGATATATAAGTGACTTTTATAACCCAAAGATAATAGAACACATAAAGTACTCTGATATCAATAATGTTATTTTTGTAAAATGTCATTAAGTTGGTTTCAACTCATGGGACCCTCTGTACAACAGAATAAAAAAACTGCTCAGTCCTACATGATCCTCACATTTGTTATGTTTGAGCAGACCCTTGAAGCCATAATAAATCAATCCCTAAGATATATAAGCAAGCTGTTTAATATCTTTGAGCTCCAAACTTTTTATAGTTTTTAAGTTTTAAATAGTATCCACATATTGAGTTGTTGTGAATATTAAATGAGTTAATACCTGAAGAACAATTAGTTATGTATTATCTAAGGGAATAACTACTATTATTCATAATATCTTAAAAACATTTGCTTATAAAACTCGTCTACGTACTAAAGATAAAGCATATGAAAACTAGAGAGAGTGTCTTATTGGGATCATAAAATTTTAGTAGGTCAAACACATTGTGATAATAGTAAAAGTCAGAAAAAGTGTGAGAGTAAAGAATAAAAGGCTCATCCGGTGTGAGTGGCAAAACAGGGAGGGTAAAGGGAGAATGGATAGGAGAGAGGGAACCGATTACATGGAACTGTGTGTGACCTCCTCCCTGGGGGACAGACAACCAAAAAGTGGATGAAGGGAGACGTCGGACAGGGCAAGATATGACAAAATACCCATTTATAAACTATCAAGGGCTCATGCGGGAGGGGGGAGCGGGGAGGGAGGGGAAAAATGAGGACCTAATGTCCGGGGTTTAAATGGAGATAAAATGTTTTGATCAACAATGTGCAAATGTGCTTTACACAATTGATGTGTGTATGGATTGGGATAACAGTTGTATGAGCCCCAAATAAAATGTTAAAAAAAAAAGAATAAAAGGCTATCTAATGTGATTTTTCGGACTAAAATTTTAGCTTTATGACTTTTTATTCTAATCAAGAGTTCCTTGTACAAGGACTACAGGCAGCCATTTGAACTATTTCAAGAATATTCATTCAACAAAAGTATATTTAATATTGTTATCCACAAAGATCAAATCCTTTGTTGATATAACAATTTTTCTATTGCGTTAATCTTTCAGTACATACTTATTGGTCTGGGAATTAATGCTAGACAATATGAGGGGGTACCCCCCCCAAACCAGCTTTTTTTTTTCATAGCTATGTATTGAATTTTTATTTACAAATAACCTTATCACCTTCAAAGTACTCTCCATTACACTTGATACTTTTGCCAAATCTGTGATTCCATTCTTGGAAACAGTTTCCATACTCGTGTGTTTGGATGGCTGACAGAACCTCCCTCGTTTTCCCTTCTGTGTTGTCAAAATGCTGTCCTTTCATGTCCCTCTTCTTTCGCGGAAACAAAGAGAAGTCACAGGAAGCAAACACTGGTGAGTGAGGTGTGTGGGGCAAGACAGGCAAGCTGGTGTTTTGCCAAAAACAGTCACCCTGAAGGTGCATTGTCGTGGTAGCAAAACCAGCCCCTGTCTGCCACATAGCAGGCCTTTTTTGTCACACAGTGTTGTGCAATCTTTTCAGAAATTCTAAATAGAAAACTTGACGAACAATCTGAGTTGGTGGAACAAACTCCAAATGCACTATGGGTTGACATTTTGTCTTTCAGGAGGTTGATGGATGTCCAGAACGAGGTTTGTCACAAATCGACATTTCACCATTTTTAAAATGAGAAAATTACTCATATACTTGAGCTTTTCCAATAGTGCTGTCCTTGTAAGCTGTGTTCAACATCAAAACAGTTTCTGTGGTACTTTTCCTGAGCAGGAAACAAAATTTCCAAGCCACATTCTGTTCTTTCAAATCAGCCGTCCCCCCAGATGAGATTTGAGTGCTATTGCAATAAAAGTCATTGTTACCAAACAGAACAATCCCAGGTGATGCCACTGGCTGCACTAATGCAGAGAAAGTTGCTTGTTGTCTGTCCAGCAGGAGAAATGCAGACTATGAAAGTTCAGCTACACCCAGCACAATTCCATTTTGGGTGGGGGCTCAGGGGTACCCTCTCATAGTGTTGTGATTTTTTGGTGTCATCAAATGTGTTGTGACTCATTGGAGCCTATGTATAATGAAGCAAAACACTTCCCCATCCTGTCTTTGCAATGCTAGCTATGTTTAAACTCATTGTTATAACCACTAGGTCAACCAATCTCCTTGACATTCTTCCTATGTCTTGCTGACCTTCTAATTTACCAAGCATGATCTCTTTCAACAAGGATTGGTCACTTCTGATAACAGAGCCAAAGTGCCTAAGACAATGTTGTCCTACCCTCTTAGTGTTGTTGTTAGTTGTCATCAAGACCTCCCTGGCTCATAGCAAAGCTATATATAATAGAAACAAATATTTCCAGATCCTCTGCTACCCTCATAATTTTATGTTTCCACCCAGTGGTTCTCAACCTGCGGGTCGCGACTCCTTTGGGGGTTGAACGACCCTTTCACAGGAGTCACCCAATTCATAACAGTAGCAAAATTACAGTGATGAGGTAGCAACAAAAAATAACTTTATGGTTGGGGGGCACCACAACATTTGGAACTGTATTATAGGGTCATGGCATTAGGAAGGTTAAGAACTACCGCTTCAACCCATTGTTGCATTCACAGTGTGAACCCCACTTGTTGATGTCCAACTTTCACAAGTATATGAGGCGATTGAAAATATTATGGTTTGGATTTAAGTGTACCTGAGGCCTCAGAGTAATATCCTTGCTCTTCAATACTTTAGAGACATTTTGTGCAATATGTTAGTACAATGTAATGTGTCCCTTAGTCCTCAGTGATAGCCCTGTTCTTCCATATGTTAGAGCAGTTTAATGCAACATATTAGCACAATGTAATGTGTCCTTTGATTTCTTGACTGCTGCTACCATGAGCACTAATTGTAGAGGAACAAAATTAAATCCTTGACCACGTCAATCTTTTCTCCACTTATCATAATGTTATCTTTTGGTCTAGTTGTGAGGGCTTGGGTTTCCCTGATCTTGAGTGATAATGCATACTCAAGGCTGCAGTCCTTGACCTTCATTAGCAAGTGCTCCCAGGCCTCTTCCCTCTCAGTAAGTAGGGTCTGTGATCTCCATAGGGCAGGGCTTTAATATCTTTACAGTCCTCACAGCCCGTTCTTCTACATAACTGTATGAAGAACATGCGCAGGAAAGGATTGAACGTAGTGAAGTTGACTCAGGAGGTCTTTAGCCTTCAAAATGATGTCTTTGTTGCTTCCACTTTAAAGAAGTTTAAAGCAGCGGATTTCCTCAAATAGGCATATCCTTTGATTTCTTGACCACTGGTTTCATGAATATTGATTGGGGAGCCAAGTGAAATGAAATATCGGACAACTTCAGACAGATGGTATTACACTATACAGGCTAGATTTGGGGATGCTCTTTTTGTTTATGAATACGCCACTATTCATATTTGAATTTGAAGATCAGGATTGCAGCCTTCTGTATGGATTGCAACTCAGTGTCAAAAGACTAAAATTCTCACAAATGGACCAATATGCAACCTCATAATAAAAGGAGGACATACTGACATTGTCAAGGATTTTGTCTTGCTGGACCTATAGTCAATGCTTATGGAAGCATAAGTCAAGACAGCACAGGACACATGCATTGTATGAATCTGCTGCACAAGGCCTCTTTAAAGTCTTTAATAACACAAGTGTTACTTTAAGAACTAAAGTGCACCTGGATCAAACCATGATCATTTTATTTGACTCAATGCAGATGAAATTTGAACATCAACTAGGAAATACTGCAGAAACATCAAAGCATTTGAACTGTGGTGCTGGAGAAGAATGGTGAAAGCAGCATGAATTTCCAAAAATACAAACAAATCTGTCTTGGAAGAAGTCCAGGAAGAATGATCATTAGAAGTGAGAATGGCGAGACTTTGTCTTGAGGACTTTAGACATGTTACCAGGAGAGAGCAGCCTCTGGAAAAGCCGCCGTGTTTGGTAAATTAAAGGGGCAGTAGAAAAGAGAAAGACCCTCGACAAGATGGATTGGCACCGTGACTGCAACAGTAGGCTCAAACACAAGAGTCATCATGAGAGGGGCCCTGGACTGGACAGTCAGGGCAGACTCAACAGTACCTAACAATGATAATCTGAACCTCCACCCAGGATCACCAAGGCATGGAGAGGCAAGTGACTGAGAACACTTCATTGGATTTAATGCTCAGGAAAACCAGTAATATATAAGTGGAAAACTGAATGAAGTGAATAAGATGACAAAGATATCGTCTCAGCCTATCGTCTATTGGAGAAGACAGGTACACATAAAGATAAATCTTCTTGCTGGCATATTTACCAGGAGAGAATATTAAATTAAAAGCTTTGCCTGAGTTGACAAGGTATGATAGATATTAGATGCCAAATGAGTTGTGAGGGAAATATGTATTAACATGTTTCACACCTGTTTAATCCTCTGATTCTTTTTAAAATTACAGGTGGGGGGGGGAGATAAAAAATAATTCCAGAAAGAGGAACATCAGAGAATAGTATGGGGAATCTACTTAAGACACTTGGAAAAGTACTAAAATAAGGATTTCAGAGTATAAATAATGCTTCTGTAAGTTGTTCGTGTGGTTTGAGGAAAGTGGGAGGGAGGAGAGGAAGGGAAGTCATAGCAGAGGTAACAGGTTTTACAAATGTGGTCATATACAAGAATTAATATGTTTGCAACAAAGAAGTTCAATGTGAGGTAAAGAGTAGCAGGGACTGAGGCCTACATGGGTTAGCATCAAAACCTACAGAGCTTAGGAATTTTCAAGAAATGTAATCTATTTATCATGGGACGTTAAAATGATATTTGTAGTTGAAATACATAAAATATGTTTAGGATATTTGCAGCACACATCTCAGGGATGATATCCTGAACTGGTATTCCAACACTGCTTAGTTATTCTGTGTAAAAGGAAACCTATCTTTATACATAGGTTTTACATCATATTCACTTAAAGATAGATTACCATTTTGGATCTAGCACTGCAGCCTTTCTTATGGAACATAATCATGCCTCCAATATTATCTACTAATGCAGTAATTTGAATAACAATAGAGTAGTAATCATTAGTTCATCACCTCTGGCTTTTGCTTATGACACAAGAATATTCTTTAAATTTTCTCATTTATAATAGAATCTAAAGTTTGTTATGATCCACCCAGTCAAATGTCTTTGCATAGTCAATAAAAAACATAAGAAAATATCTTTCTAGTTTTCTCTGCTGTCAGTCAAGATACATCCGCCTTCAGCAATGATATCTGCCATTCTACTTCTTCTGAATCTGGCTTGATTTTCTGGTGACTCCCCGTATTTGTCCTGTTGCAACCAGTGTTGAATATCTTCAGCAAAATTCTACTTCCATGTGATATTAATGATTTTGTTCATTAACTTCCATATTCTGTTGGGCCACTTTTATTTGAAAAGAATGCAAATATGGATCTCTTCCAAGTGAACAGCAAGGTAACTGTCCTCCAGATTTCTTGGCATTTGTTAGAAATGCTTCCAGTGCTTAACCAGATTACTGCAACATTTGATCTCTTATTCCATCAATTCCTGGAGCCTTTTTAACTCTACTAACATCAGCGAAGTCAGCATTTCTTCTGTCTTCTGTCTGTATTATTGGTTCTGGATCAACAGTTCTCAAACCTGTGGGTACACGGGTCGCCTAAGACCATCAGAAATCATGTATTTCCAATGGTCCTAGGAACCAAGACACTGCTCCTCTATCTGTCTCCAGGTGGGTGTGCCCACATGCAGACATGCCCATGTACGAGTATCTGGCATGAAGAATGTTACCCGTACTACACCATGCTTCAAGACAAAATTTCATTTATTTGTCATTAGAAATAAATATTTCACACTATATAATTACGTATTGTTTTGTGACTAATCACTATGCTTTAATTATGTTCAAGTTATAACAATGAAAATACATCCTATATGTTAGATATTTACATGACGATTCATAACAGTAGCAAAATTACTGTTATGAAGTAGCAACAAAAATAATTTAATGGTTGTGGGGGGTGGTCACCACAACATGATGAACTGTATTAAAGGGTCATGGCATTAGGCAGGTTGAGAACCACTGTTTTAGATCATATGTAGCCTCTTATAATGGTTGAATGTTGACTAGTTCTTTTTGGTTCAGCAACTTGTGTATGCCTTCTAGCTTCTCTGGATGCTTCATTTATTCTTCAATATTTTGCCCATATAGATTTTTAATATTGCAACATGAGGCTTGAATGTTTTCTTTAGTTCTTTTGGCTGAAGATATGCTAAGCCTGGTCTTTCTTTTTGGGTTTCTAACTCTGGATATTTGTATATTTAAATACAATATTTTACTTTGTCTAATCAAGCTTCCCAAGAAATTTCTATTCAATTCTTTAAATTAATAATTTCTTCCATTTGCTTTAGCTACTATAAAAATAAAAGCAAGTTCAGAGTTTCTTCTAACATCCACTTTGATATTTTCTTGCATGCCTGTCTTTTTGATCATCGTCTGCTTTCTTCACATACAATGTTCTTGATATTATTTGCTAACCACAAATAACTTTGATGGTTGAAATCCATTAGTTCCCCTGAGGGAAAGGAATGCAGGTACTTATTGCCATAACTACTTACTGTCTTGGTAACCCTGTATATATCAGCTCTGAATTTCAATCAGCCTGATGGTGAGTTTGCTTTTTTTGCATGAATACTGTATTGTTTACTACTAAAACATTTCAGAAGTACACACTGGAACTTGATCATTTCTGTTTTCAGACTCATGAATACTATAGGCATTGCTGTTGCTGTTAGCTGGCACCAAGTTAGTTCTGACTGATACGCTCCGACACTAAAAGGATGAGAAATACTGCCCCGTCCTCGCTCAGTGAGCACTCTGGTTCTTTCCAACACAGATTTCTTCAATGAATACTTCTATAATTAAATATTTTGGTTGAAATATGGAAAGCATTGTCATACAGATTCTCAGTACCAGCTATTGTTCTACAGTTCTAAAAATCTAGATATGGGATTACAGGATTCTGAAATTTAAAGTCCTAACTGGTGCAATATGCTGCCTTCTCAATCAAATAAACAAAGACATTTTCTTTTCTTTGAGTTAAAACAAATGAGTGGCTGAGTGATATCACTCTCTTCCTCAACTCTGAATTTGTAGCCAGTTCTCTTTTTCATACCTTAAAATATTTTTTTTAATTTGAAATGACCCATGGTGACCCTATAGGACAGGATAGAATTGCCCCTGTGTGCTTCTGAGTCTGTAACTCTTTACAGGTATAGAAAGCCTCATTGTCTTGCAGAATCTGCTGGGGCCATGACCCTGCTGTTAGAAGCCTAACATATAACTGTACAGTTTTAATCCAATATATACATTTTAATCAGTTTCTGATTCATATTATTAAAGGACAGGCATAGTTATTTAATAAAGAAGCATTGAGACAATGTGTACTGCATCCATCTGTTCTGGTGAATTGGAAATGCTTTCTAAGCAATTATTTTACAACGTGAAGGAATTTTTATTAAGTTGCACCATGTATGCCCTTTACCACAGCTTAATGCACTGAATTTGGAGCTAGAAACTAAAGGAAAGTAGTGGTTTGGAATGAGTAAATGTTTTGCTCATAGCAGTATATTTTAATTATAGCTTAAGGTAAAGAATTAATCATTTTCCCCTTAGGGATTCTCATTACATAGGGACTTTATAGTGTCTGTAAAATGTGCGCAGGAAGTGTTTCTACGTGTTTCTATGTAATATATTAAATAAAGTTCTCAGAAACAGAAACAATAATAATCTTCAATGTACCAGATAGGAATTTATCAGAATTTATGTTGTATCTAAAATATGCCCTTTACGTCTCAATTAATATTTTACTGACCTTTTGTTTACACCGATGATTGTCCTTTTAATAGCCTTCCTTGCTTCAATTTTGATTTAAACCTTATATCACTAAAATTTGTTATAATAATTAAAAGGTATCACATTTTGAACACCAATAATAAAATGCTAATATGCAAATATGCTGATGTGTAAAAATGAAGTCAATTATTATATCCAGAAATTCTATAAGAAAAGATTATGGAGAATACAGTAGAACCCTGGCCTTCGACGCTAATCCGTTCTAGAAGTAGCATCAAGATGTGACGCAGTTGAGTTCTGCATCAGTTTTTCCCATAAGAAATATCTGAAAACAGACAAATCTATTCTTGACCACCAAGTTTTTACCCTAACCTTGTCTTTTCATGCAAACATTACACAGAAATTTCAAAGTAAATAAGTTCAGAGTTAAATAATATTATTTAAATGAGAAACACAACATTTAAAAAGTTTTTAACAACTACAGTATGGCCCGTACCTTGAGACGGATGAGGATCTGGAACTGTGGACAGGGGTGTGGAGAGGAGGGATGGAGAGAGAGTCCTTGTTTGGAAGGGGAATCCCCTTCCATGAAATCAACTGGTAGCTGCTTTTCAGGAGGGTTTTTTGTTTTTTTCCCCCTTCTTTGCCTGTTTTCACTAGGACCTGGCTGGATTTCTCTAAAAATAATCTGTCTAATGTGGTCTGCTGTTCGTGTTTCCTTAAATGTTTTCTAAAAGGGTCTACTAAATGATCATCAACAATAACCCTAACATGGTTAATAACATGGTTAATCAGTTCCTTGTCATGATAACTTAAAAAAAACTCTCTCATAGGACCCATTTTTTAAAATCTAAATGTAGTACAAAAAGCCACCAAAACTAAAAAATATTCTAGCAAAATGCTTGGAACACAGCCGCAAAAGGTTTAAACAATGCATTCTAACACCAACTCATACCTAGCGAGTGAAACACCAACTGCTTCTGTTTACGAAAATCGCGTGCGTTGAGTCAGGTTCCAATGTTTTGTTCAAGTTCTGATGCAAAATTTCTCAGCATTTTGTGTCGAAATCCAATTATGTCATGTATTGATGTGGGTAAGTACCAGGGTTCTACTGTACTTCAAGTTAAATTAATGACAACAATAGTAAAAGTTATCACATTTTCCTGACCATTTATTTGTGGTAAACAGAAAAGGACAATCGTATTTCAATAACAGTAGCTTTTACAACCTCCATCCTGGGTGGAGAGTCGTTCTATCTGGGGCCTGTCCTTAGCTTAAACAAATAAGAAAGCCATACCAATAGAGGGTTTATCCAGAGGACATCATTTGCTTGCACCATCCAGAATAAATGCAAAACGTAGTCACTTTACCAGTTTGAATGTCACACTTTCACGTATTTTCTACATTATCACATTTATGTCAACCTGTGTCCTGACAATAATTGAAGAATATGACATCCATGCTACTGGAATGGTAGAGAAAATGGTTTTGTTTTGGTACTTAAATAAGGCCTGGAAAGTTGAGTAAATTATATTATACTTTAAGAGTATGACATATGAAGATACGATCCACTGATAGCACCAGATAACAATTGTTATGATTTATCGATCATCTTTGTATGTGCAATTTCTACTACAAGGAAGAAAAAGAACTGATTAATGCATGCTTTTTTTTCATCTGCTCGTATTGACATAACATCTGGAAAACAAAGAATGTAAGATAAAAAAATATGTAAATAATTGCACACCTAAAGTTTGTCACATTGCACACACACAATTAAAAATTATAGGTAGTCTATAATTTTTAAGTCTCCTACCTAAAATGTTTTTGAGTTAGATGAAAAATGTGTTCTGTAATATTTTTATTTTTTGCATATTTCATTGCTAATGTATCCTCCTAGAACAAAGTTATAGAAAAGTGAATGCAGGCGATGTGGACAAATTGCTGCGTTATGTGCACACACTTCAAGCATTTGGCAAGAGTCATCTAAAGAAAAAGATTAGTACAAACATCATCTCTATGACAAAAAGACTAACTTCAAAATATACTTCCTCTTTTGAACATCTCACATAGATCACAAAAATCAAGGAAATGACAGATCAGGCAAGAATGTATTTTGAAGAAGAAAGAAATAGTGTGAAAACCAATGAAGAGCTATCAACAATTTTTTCATTGAAAGATTCTCTGAGTTTTTTCTAAACTAAATCAAGGGTTCCACTTGCTTAAAACTATGGACGCAAATGCTGATTTCTTTGGTAAAGAAGATAGGCAGGTTCAGAAAGCAGTGACATGCTAACACAAACACTAGGAAAAGGACCTAATAGATAATTGTCACTATTTTTCTGGCTAGAAACGGCATCTCCATTCCCGAGGGCTATAACAAAGACAAATGACTCAGTACATTCCACAGGTGGGGTAACTGATGCAATTGACAAAACGTGAACTTTATCCAACTTTTCTTCATAATCAAGTAATTGTCTTAATTTGTGTATTTTTAAAACTCATTTTATTGGGGCCTAATGCAGCTCTTATCACAGTCCATACATGCATATATCCATTGTGTCAAACACATTTGTACATTTGTTGCCATCATCATTCTCAAAACATTTTCTTTCTACTTGAGCCCTTGGTATCAACTCCTCATTTAATTTATGTATTTTCATGTGTATATTAAATAAATATATATTTAGGTTTACAAACATTAACTAAAATAGCTGCGATTTATCTGGGCTTATTCCTCACAAACGTATTGAAATATGTTGTAGCGATCGGTGGGTGATTAATGGGAAGGTCTCTCAGTTCTACACTTGTGTATGTCTCACTATAGTGCCTTCAAAAAGAAAAAAGAATATGTCTAATCACATCAGTGGCTTTCATGTAGATCTTCAGTTTCTATTGGTTTTGTTCAATGTCATTAAGTTGGTATCAACTCACATTGACCTCATGCACAACAGAAAACACGAACCCATTTGGCACCATCCTACCATGCGTTATTACCTTGAGTCTGTTGCTGCAGCCCCTGTGTCAGTCCACCAGGTTTATCGAGGCCCGTTAAATTCAAGGAAAAGAAGTCGGAGGATAATAGAGACTGTTTTTTGTTGTTGTTGTTGTTTTTAATTATTCCAAAGGGATGATCTTCCTAGATTTTCTAAAGGAACACAGGCTTACTAGAAATAATGTTTAAGAAAATTAAAAATGGCCTCGATGAGAAAAAGGCCAGGGAAGTTGCGCAGAGTAATTTTTATTTTCCCTTTATAATATATCTTCATATTTTTTGAGCAGAGCAAGAGCTACCCTACAGGAATTTCATTGGGGAGGCTACTCCCTCTACTTTCCAAGCCGTATCTTGACCCTCCCGACTCCTTTTTGTTTCTCAATCCCAAAGAACATGGAAACTGTACAGAATTTGAGTCCCTTAATGATTCCAAAACTTTCATTTCCATGTGTGGTGAATTGAAAAGGGCATAATTTGTGGGGAGAAGGGTTAAAAACATGCCTTCCTGAACTTTTAGACTTTCATGGAGGAAGTGTTAAGAAATTCTTCTTTATTCATTGTCCTTTGCATTTTGATCATTTTGTTCAGTAAGTTTCTATATTTTTAGCAATATTTATGGCTCATCATTTTCTATGTAATGTTTACAAATATCAGAAATGATAAAGTTTGAATTTATAAATATAATGATAATAAAATGCAACAATAAAAATGTTAATGAGATATTTGACTTATTCATTAACAAGCTGGAAAATGCAATTGATATAACCTTGCTAATTAAAATCGAAGAGAACTGGAAGCATTTAATGATGACCATCAATATGGATTGCAGGTCAATGGCAAGGAAAAATAAACACTCACAATGATATCAGTAAGCAGCTCACCATTAACAGAGACAACACTGCAGCTGTAAAGGATTTCATTGTACTTTGATTCATAATCAACATCCCTGGAATTCAAACCCGATCAAAATCACTGGCACGGAGTAGATTCCAACCCCACCACCCACCACCCCCAACCCTATCAAATAATATATTTCATTAGGCAAATCTGCTACCAAAGATCACTTTATGATATTAAAGCCCAAAGGTCACTTTGAAGAGCAACATGCATCTGTCTCAAATAATGATATTTTAACTGCCTAATAAGCATATGATATTTTAACTGCCTATATGTGTATGGACAATGAATAAAGAAGAATGGATGCCACTGAATTTTAAATGTTGACAAAGTATATTAAGTGTGCTCCGGACTGACAGATTTTTTTAAAGCTGTGCTGGAAGTACTGCTGGAAATATCCTTAGAATGGATTTCTTATGTAGTTGGACGTGTTATTAGGAGGAATGGGTCCCCAGAGAAGGACATCGTGCTTGGTAAGTTAGAGGGTCGATGGAAAAGGGCAGACACTCAATGAGATGTACTGTCATCGTGACTGCAACGATGGGGAACACCAGGGAGGATAGCAGAAGACAAGTCAGGTTATCAGAGTCACTACTAGGTATGGACTGACTCTCTTGTACCTAACAGCAACAAAGGCTAGTCAGTTACTATTAACGTTAGGGTTACATGGCTAGTAAGAAGAACACCGAGGTGGAAAGTCAAATTATCCTAACTAAAATTCTGTGTATTTTTCTCAAACCGTGTATATCCAAAGTGAAGTTTATATTCTTTTTTCAGAGTCCTTTTTTCCATTTCTTAACTAACAAACACTGATATTGAGAAAAAATCGAATGGAGCTTTTCTTGTTCTGGACACTCCCAAGATTCATCATATAAGAACCTTAATAACAAGGACTCAGATGTTATACAATTCCATAGGAAACATGATAAGATAATGAATTAGGGAAAAGATCAAATTATCAGTAAAACGTTTATGTTTTATGTATTTTGGGCAGCAGATATCAAATGGCAAAGGACCTTATTTATTTTCTCTATAAAAAAGTACCTTACGTTATACCTAGAAATTTCCTAATAAATATTTATAATGAACTATCCTTTTCAAAAGCTATGCTAAGTAGGATAACAATTACAATATGATTCCTTCACTAAGAATATATTTAGATATAAAAATAGGAGAAACTTACTGTACTAAATTGTGAAGTATTGATTTCTTATCCACTGCCTAAAAGGGAGTGCAAATCAAACTATTATTAAAAGTATCAAAAAAGGAAACTGGATCTAATTACTTTCAATATACGTAAATATTTATTTCCAAGCTTGTTACCATTGTAGATATTATTTTTAGTTGTAGATATTATTTGATAATTTGTAATTTTAATATAACTTCTCCGCTGTTACTATTTTCAGTAAGTACACAGTAATTTAATTGTTTTGTATTCAGATGGATATATCATAATTTATATATGATTTGTATCCATTTTTTTTAGAACTTATTTGTCAGTTTTGGGGGCTGTAATTGTTTATGGGAGTAGAAAACCTCAACTTTTTCCTTCAAAGCAGTGGCTGGTTTTGAACTGCACACTCTGTGGTTAGCAACCCAATTTGTGACTAGTCTGCCCCCATGACCTATAGAGTTGATATGCCTTGGGTCCATCTCAAGGGCAGTGAGTTTGGCATTTGGGGAATCTCCATATTTTTAGGTGCCAAGGAGTGAGGTCCAGCTCTTAGCACCTCTGTGTGCCACAGAAGGAAACTCGCCAGGTACCGTCCCTCCCTTTCAGTTGTCATTAAACATGAAATCATTGTTAAGTCACCCTTTCAGTCTGTCCTTTGAGGGTCTCCCTCTTTTTCCTCGACCGTCTCCTTTACCAAGTATGAGCTTCACCAGAAACTGATCCCTGTTGATAATGTGTCCAAGGTATAGGAGACAAAATCTCGCATCATTGCTTCTGAAGCTTATGCTAGCTGAACTTGCTTCCTATAGAACTCTTCATTCTTCTGGCAGCCAATGGGACTTTCACTCGTCTTCTCTGGCACCATGATTCAAATAAATCATTCTTCTTTGGACTTCTGTATTGATTGCACACATTGTATATTAATCTAACGTGATTGAAAATACCCTGGCCTGGCCAGGTGTATGTGAGTCCTCAAAATGCCATCTTTTCTCTTTGACACTTTACACAGGTCTGTGTAACACATTTCCCCAGTGCAACATTTGTTTTCACTCTTCTTCATATATCCAGTTTCTTGGATTAATTGGTTCGTTTGCAGACTTACTATGTGTGGTGAAAGTATACAACCTGAGACACACCTTTCCTGATTCTAAACCATGTAGTATGTATAAACTTTTGTTCTAATGACTGTCTCTTCTTGTGTGTATAGGTCCTGGAATTCCCATTCTTTGCAAATGATACTATAGTGTGTTATTATTCACAGCGTGTAATTACTTTGTATAATCAATAAAATACAAGCAACCATCTTTGTGGTATAATCTTCTTTCAGCCAAGATCCATCTGATGTCACCAATGAGACCTCTTATTCCAGGTCCTCACTGCAATTTCTGGCAGCTTCCTGTGGATGTAGTGATACTATTGTTCTTAAATTATCTTCAGCATAATTTTACTTGCATGTGATATGAAGTATATTTTCAACAATATTCATATTCTTTTTAGAAACCTTTATTTGGAAAGTGTACAATATTTTGGATGTCTAGGTAGGTGCCTTCCAAATTTCTTGGCATCCACTAGTAAGTGTCTCTAGCTCTGTATCCATTTTGGAAACATTTAATCAATTCTTGAACCTTGGTTTTTGCTAATGTCTTTAGTTCAGCTAGCACCTCTACTTTCAAAATTATTGGTTCTTGATCATATGCTACTTCTTGAAATGGTTGATGTTCCCCCAATTATTTTTGATACAGTGACTCTTTGTATTCCTTCCACCTTCTTTTCATGCTTACAAAATCATTCAATATCTTATCCATTGAAACTTTCAATTTCAACTTCAGACATGATTTTTTTTCAAGTTTTTTCATCTAGAGATCTGCTGAGCTTGATCTTCCACTTTATTTATCTAACTTCAGGTCTTCACATATTGCATTATAATTCTTTGTCTTCTTGACATGGCTTCTGAAATATTCCATTCACCTCTCTGAGTTGATCTTTTCTGACATTTACTTTGGGTACTCTAAAATCTTAAGCAAATTTTAATGTGTTTTGATGCAAAATTCTTTTTCACCTGTGATGTCTTTTAAATTACATTTTTATTTTTTTATTGCGGATGATTAAGTTGTGTAACAACTTTGCCAGGACAGGGTTTCACAGCTAAAACAAAATACATAATCTGCTTTGAGCAGTCAAGCAGTTGAAAGAAAACAGGATGCTCTGGATTCTGCATCTGACTCTTTGATCTTTACTAGGACTTGAGCCAACAGCCTGATATATGGTCTGCAGATGTTAGGAGTTGTCAGTAGCCTGCTGTATGAGCTGCTGACATGCGGTTCACTTTCCTCTGCCGAAAAAGCCCTGACACCCTAATCCTGGATTCATTCAGTTTGCAGCCACCAGCCTGTCCTCTTCCTACCAACCCTTGGGTTCATCAGCTCCCGTAGCTACATGAGTCCAGAGAAGCTTCCAGCTTGGCATCTCTCCCATGGACTTGGAACTTGTCTGGATTCGTACTTCCCTGATTCTGCAACTTTGTAATCCCTTTTCTTGATATAAAATTTTATCTTTATATACATTTATAAGTTTCTGTAGAAAACTCAGCCTAACACATATACGATAATCTTAGAACTTGTCTATAACTATTAGTGTTCAATAAGTCAAATATTGTCTTGAAACAGCTTTAAATTCAAGTGTGATATATTAACGTCATATTTTGGCTCTAGAGGATTTGTTTATATTTTCATCATCTCAAACCTGATCTTGCATAGAACCAATTGATTATTCTATGGAATCATGCCTTGATTTGCCTGATAATATTGGATTTCTTCATTGTGTCTTGTCACTTGTAGCCAACTTGATTCATGTGTACTCCATGGGGTGAAACCCAACAGTTTATATCTTTGAGAAAAAAAGAAATATTTGTAATGAAAAAAGTCATTGGCCTTGAAAAATTCCATCGGGAGCCACGACCCCGGTACAGTGAAGCTCCTGAATCTCAAGGACATCCCTACCATCAGAAGAGCAGCCGCAGAACCAGAGCCAGAGCACGACACAAAGTGGTGGACCTGAAAGAAATGTATTACTGCAGACAAGTTCCCTAAGAAGTATAATGGGCTCAAAGTGTATTCCCAAGAACAAATTCTAATCAAAAGAATGGTTTTCTGGGGCATGTGAAGTGCCAATTAAACTCATGGAAAATAGCCCAGGTTAGAGAGTGAGGGCTGGGATTGGTTTTGAGGGAAGATTCCACATGGGAAGTATTGACATGTTGTCACAAAGAACACAGGGAAATCATGCAGACCTATTTACCATGAAGAAGTCTGCATTGGTGAGTAAAGGAATATAATTTGAGCCTTTCAAAAATGGCAAAAATATCATTTCAACATGTTTTAAAGAGAAGAGTGAAGATTCTTTGGGGGAGGGGGGAGATTTGCAGATATGACAACACCATCTTTCTAAACATGTCGACCTAGACAGAAGGTGTAGCAAGGAACACTTCTTCAAATTTTAATATTTTTGTTTAATACATATTTCTATACTTTTGTAGAAATTTTTATTTCTTTAATCTTGTAAACCCATTTCCACTGAATCAACAATAACCATCAAAATGTTTCTGGTAGTCCTTATCACCTGTGGACATGTGATCAAGAATATCCAGTCTGTAGAAAACAGCATAATGCTGAGCGCAAAAGGGGAGGTCCTCAATGAGATTGATTGGCAGGGTAACTGTAACAATGGGCTCTAGACAGTAATTGTGATGATGGTGCAGGTTGGAGCACTATATTATGCTACTATACATCAGGTCATTCTCATTTGGCATCTACTCTATGGCATTTAACAACAACAATATCTCAGTTTATGAAATGAACCTGGTGGCATTTTGGAGTAAGCATTAGGTTACTAAGCTTAACATCAGTGTTTCTTTCATACCCAATGGGCATTCCTTGGGAGAAAGAAGAGGTTGTCTACTACCTTATACCTTACCGTCTTGTAAATCCAAAGAGGCAGTTCTGATCTGTCCTCTAGGATCCCTGCACGTTGGAATTGACTCAGTGCCAGTGGGTTTGTTGTTGGTATTTGGTCTTTCTTACTTTAATAGTGTCATACATAATTTTACTTAGTCTTTTGGCTGAAAGAATCAAGCCCTTAAATCCATTTAATATTTCTGCAGACATTTAGTTTCCTCACACCCTGTTGTTACCCTTTGGGCTATATAACTCTTGTATAAACTTTCCTTCAGAAGAAAATTCCTATAATATAAGAAAAAAATAATATGCCCATAGATGGGAATGATTCTGCACAGCTTTAAAATGTCAAATAAAATGCCAAATATAAAAGTAACTCATTGGATCTTACTCTTGTTGTACTCACAAATTGAAAATCTCCTTTTATGTTGTTCAGGAAGACTAACACAAATTATATCTGCTGTAAGGCCAAATTACCAGAAAATTATTTTTTTGACTGAAACAAACTATTCAATAAACTATAAGGAACATTCCATCTTAAAAGTGTTAGTTTATAAATTTGAGTTAGTAATGAGTGCTTACAGTAAATATTCATTTCATTGTGAAGAGTTATAATTTACTTTTCCCCTAGGAAGCAAAATTCTATTTGTGTTGGATCATTGGATTATATTTTTATGCTTTTTTAATAGCCTCATTCTGTTTTTGACATGTAAAACTATTTATAGTGCTTAAAGATCTGCTATTTTGTACTCTTGGCAGAATAGGAAACAATTCACTTTATGATGGCCATGAATAATCATATCTTGTTCATGTATGTATCCAGAAATACGGAACCCCTTTGGTGTCTCTTAATCAATTATTGTGCTTGAAATTTACCATAGATATTGTCTGTTCTCTGAAATGGATGACTCTTAGAATGAGTTACTATGCTTCATTATGAGAAGGTTGTTTATAGAACTTTAAAAAAGAAAAACCGTAAGTGGTAATTTTTGTCATAATTGTGTCTTGCAGGAGGTAAATACTCTGTCGAGCTTAAACATCTTATCGGAGTACTAGTTTCTTCTCAGTCACATCTGCTCTCCTTGTCTGGCCTTGTTTTTGTCCATCTCTGTGATAGTTGCTTATAAATTCATCATCTTGAAATTCCCTGCTCAATTCTTCCCCAATCTATTTTCTAAATCTGTTATTATCCAGTTATTGTCACCATAAAGTTATATAACAAGGTCACGAGATTCATTTCACGGCCAGTAGGTCAGCGGAGGCAACTCCTATCACTTCCTCTATGCAGCATTTTGTCTCTCTCAAACCCCAATGCTTTTCTCATGCTACTCTATAGCCCCTGTATGTTGTTGGGTTATTTTTCCCCCTACAACAAGTAAAGTCAAAACCAAACTCACTGTTGTCTAATCAATTTTGACTCATAGTCACCTTAAATGACAGAATGATATTGCTCCGTAACATTTTGGACACTATAAATCTTCATTGGAGCAGACAGACACATCTCTTGCCTACTGGATTTAAACCATTAGCAGGCCAGTGATGAACCAGATTCCTCTGTGTGCCCCATGGTGTATTAATTTAGCAAATCTTTTTAAAATGGTCTCTAAAATAAATATTTGGGGTCTATTGATAAACTAAACAAATATTTCCACTTATTAGTTTATTTACCCTTCATACTATTTTTGGATATTAATTACTTAGTTTGGGGTTGATACCATTTTGAAGAGCACTTAGCATATATTTAGATTTAACTCTTCATGACTCATGGGACGTATACAGGAAACCGAAATTTTCAGCCTCTCAAGTTTCCTGGGAAGCTGTTTGTCCTATTTACAGAATGTGCCACTGCCTATCAAGGAACTCATTAATTGTGTGGATCTGAAGAAATAGCTCTCCTCATCAACCCTACCATCCGAGTCCCCTTGGGACACTGGCATCCCACATGATTGTATCAAAATCCATGCTACCTCAAATCTTTTCCCCTTTGATTTCATTATTGAAAATACATGATATAAATGAAATATTCAATAAAGATAAGAATCAGGTCATAAAATGAATGTTTGGTTGAACGAATAAACTAATGCAGCATCTAGAGTCTAGCTAAATTTCACCTTTGTCTCCTTGTCGGTTTATGTAGTTATTTTCTGTTTAGTTTATGCTGTGTCATGTCAATTGTGTTTGACATTGAGGTGCTTTAAAACTAGTTACTCTATACAGAAAAAATAATGATAATTATGCCAGAAAATCAAACCATTGATTAATAAAATAAATCTTATTGGACTGATGAAAAGAGCACCAAGTAAACTTTTAAATTACATTTAAATTTTAAAGAAAACATTTGTAACTCATAAAAATTAATAATAATGGCACTACTTCTATTTTTCTTAAGTTTTAAAACAATGGAAATATAAAAGTAAATTTCTTCTAATTTAGTAAATTATTTCACATATAAGCTAAAGTGTGTCCTTAACAAAAATTGCATACTTCACAGTTTGAATATTTTAGGGTTTAAAATTTTACATATCAATAGAAATTCCAGTAATTACTTCATTTAATTTTTGTATATTTATTCATTCATATATTTAACTCTAAAAAATACACTTATTTGCAGCATTTGTTGTGACTACTGCCATGAATCTGGCCTTGGTATTTGGTATATTGCTTGGCCTATGAAGAAGGACATATGGTTGTGTACTGGTTATGTGTTAATGCTGCTAACCTCAAGGTCACCAGTTCAAAACCACTAGCCCACTCCACTAGACAAACATGAAGCTTTCTACTCTGTGAAGAGTTGTAGTCTCAGAAATGTCCAGGGACAGTTCTACCTCATCCTGTACGGTAGCCTTGAGTGGGCTGCAGCTTAATGACAGTGAGTTTGGCATTGTGACCTATGTAAGGGTTAGAGGAAAAAAATGTGTGCATTAGTGTGTGTGTGTGTGTGTGTGTGTGTGTGTGTGTGTGTGTTTTGCAGCAGTCAGACCTTCAGGGTCTGGCATGAAAAAGGACCTCCAATATCAAGAGACACACAATTACCCTCTGAAAATAAAAAATGATTTTATGGAAATTGTCATTATTGTTGACAGTGAGCACGACTTCACAGCCACCCTACATACAACACAACAATGCACCTCTCAGCTCTGAGCCAACCTCATAATTGTTATGCTGGAGGCAATTAATTTATCCAGTGTGTATTTCCATCTAATTGATAGTATTCCATTTTCTTTTCTATTTTTTTTACTGACATTCTACTTTAATGAGCATGATGTGCTCTTCCAGGGTCTAATCTCTCTTGATAACACATTCAAAGTACATGGAAAAAGTCTAATTACCCTCCTTCTAAGGAGCATTCTTACCGTTCTTCCTCTAAAACATATATATTTATTTATGGCAGTCCTATCATTTTTTTAACAGTTTTATTGGTACTTCTTCCACATGTAATACAAATTTTATAATTCAATCATATCAAGAACAATTTATAATTATTACCACAATCAAATTTAGAACATTTTCTTCTCCTTGTACTCATTATTGTTCAGGTAATTATTTTTTAAATAGTAGCAAAAATATACACAAAAAATATTCTACAATTCAACAACTTCTGCATGTATTATTCACTACTGTTTATTATACTCTTCTTGTTGTACCGCCATATTGATATCCTTTTCCGAACTATTTCACAACCGGTAACGTACACACAATGGCCCCTAAGTAAAAACTCTTCATCCTTCACCCAAGGTGAAGGTCAAATTTGCTTTCTTTCTTTTTTTAAAGTAGTTTTCTTTATATAATATTCACATATCATACACTTCCACAGTTAAATCTCTTTTAAAAAGCATTGTATATACATAATCTTAATCAGCTCTAATGCTCCCTCCCAACTCCCACATTCAAATTTTGCTCCCCAAATCCCTTCTCCTCCCTGCCTCCCTCACTCCCCATAACCCCATTTAAGCATTGCACCAGCTCTTGGCTGTATACATTCACTCATTTTGTGCTTCATAAGTAGGAAACACAACAGAAACAATAAAACAAAATCAAATGAAACAGCAAGAAGAATATTATAAGAATATTAAAATTAAAATTAGGGTTAAGGTAAAAAGACCACCATCAATATTTTGAAAGCCAGAGGAGAAATTTCTGCTGTTTAACAAGCAATACATATTAGAGCCTGGAGCAAATGCAGGTCAGTCAAGCAGGAAGTTATCGTCGTACACCCGCGTTGGATCCAGCAGAATCAAATTTACAAAAACCTTTGTGTGACAGAAAAGCTGTGCTCATCCCTCGCCAGAGGCTTAATCTGACTAGATTCTGTACAGACGGCTTGAGGACTACTGCTGCCTTCCCCAGCCTTCCCCAGTCATAGGTGGTTCTGACTTACAGAGACTCTCCATAGAACAGGACACGCTGCCCTGGGCAGGCTCACCTCCTAACTGGTGTTTTGTTTGAGCACATAGTTGCAGTCACCGTGTCAATGTATCTTCTTGATGATCTTCCTCTCTCTCATCTATCATTCTTTTTAAAAAAAACAATCTATAGTTTCTTATGATCCATACAGTTTAATGTCTTTGCATAGTCAATAAAGCAGAAGTAAACATCCTTCTGGTATTCTCTGCCTTCAGCCAGGAGCCATCAAACATCAGCAATGACAATCACTATTCCAAAGCAGCTTATCTGTCTTTAATTTATGAGAGCTCCTTATAGATTTTTCCTGCATTCATTTTTGAATTATATTCAATAAAATTTTACTTGCATATGCTAAGTCACATTTCTTTGGAATCAGCAAAATATAAATCTCATCAAAGCAGTTGGCAAGGTAGCAGTCTTTCAAATTTCTTGCCCCGGACTAGTCGCTTAAGTGTTGTATTAGCTTGTTGTCACATCTCACTTCCTGTTACATAACTTGCTGTAGGCTTGTTTTTCCCTCATGCTTTCCGAGTCATTCTGCTTGGGTCCTTCCCTCAGTGCTATCGGATCACGTACTACCGTTTGAATGGTTGAAAGTTGACCAATGCTCTTCTGTAAAGTGAGTCCCCATAGACAATCCAAGTGCTGTCGATATGTTTCATACCATTAGGATCCTTCGGGCACTCTCTTCCAATGATATGCATACAGTGTTCAGTGGCTCATCCTCCAGAGTGGGCATTGATTCCTTCTTCCTTGTCTGATCTTAGTCTAGAATCTCTGCTGAAATCTGTGCACTATGGGTGGCCCTGACTCTACTGGAAATATCAATTTCATATAATTCCCAAATCACAGCAGCAAGCAAGCTAACTCCAGTAGGGAAAATGGGCAGATGACTGAGGATATGGGATTTAGTGCCTTCCAAAGTATCAACTTTGAAAGAATGCAATATTTTTCATATGTCTAGCCCTAACATAACTAGACATGCCTTCTTTATGGAGCCTGGCATATATGCTAATCTTCTTAATGATTGTCCAACTATATTTCTCTTTCCTTGCCTGAGATGATTTGGGAGTAATTGGTCAAATAATAATAAAGAACAGTTTATTGCCACTTATTAAGCATTGTAAAATATCTCGATAATATTAGTGCTAGGACTTTAAAAAAACAAATGAATTAATCAACCTACCTAACTTATTGCAAATATCGATTTTCAGATTTTTATACAGTGATTGTCTTTGGGTACTATGGTTAATCCTGGGAATACAGAGATAGATATGCCTAAAGGCATGTAGTGACAGGGAGATGGATTTGTCCAATACCACTTTACCCCATAGAATAGCACAATGGAATATATCACTTCTCTCAACAAAATTCAAAGCATTATTATTGTCCATTGAAAGAGAAACTCACGAGGTGTGAGTGAGGGTAGGATTTCTGGAAGAGAGAATAGATATAAGAAGCAAAGGATATAGACCGAAAATAGGACACGTATAAGTACAGAGAGCTGTATAGAGAACAGATACAGATTAGTTCAATAGAATATGTTATGGGTCCTGCCTTATGCTATGGGTCCTGCCATGGATGGGAGGAATGAATGAACCAATGGAAAATCAATGCAATGAGTCAAACATTCAAGATAAAAAGCAGCATTTCCAAAGGAAGGAAAATGAAAGAAACCAAGGCTTCTTATGAGCCAGCAATGAGTTCACAGGAGCTGTGTGGGAAAGGGTAAAATGAGAATGGGGAAATGAGCCAGACATGATCTATAGGACACTGATTTTTTTAAGAGTGCATATGACATACACAGTAGCATGGATTGTACTCCAAGGCTATTGTAAACCAACAAAGTTTTGGCAAGAAATGACATGATGATATATTTCCCCCATCAAGATATATCTCTGATTTTAAATCAATTGGTAATCTTGTTTATACCTGAGTAAACATTAACCAAGCTTGGCATAAATGCATTCCTGAGAGCCTGAATCAACTCTGTTAGTTGAGCTGGGAGGGGGGGAGGGGTGTAATTGTCCTCCCTGATCTTTTTCAACTTTGCAACTGCAAACTTGCCTTTTTTAAAACATTAAATCACATTCCAATGTATACCTAGAAATTACTTATATCTGTTTGTTTACTAGAATTTTTGTGAGGTTTAACAACAAATTTATCTTTCAAAGGTCTTGAGAACCTTAATTAACCTTTTTTTACTCAAATATAACACCTGTAAATAAATTTTCACACAAAATTGCTTGTGAAAAAATGTACATGAAAACTATTGTCAAATTGACCAACACTGTGGAGGGTTCATTATTCACAGGTTAGAACAGAGGTTAGAAAATATTTATACAAATAGTATGTGTGTATTTAAAACAACATGCACAAAACACACACTCAACTCTTCAGCTATCTGGAATCTTGGGAAACTTTTTCTTCTACCCATATTAAAATAAGATTATGAATCAAGGTACAAGTTCTTATCATTTATCCATTAAAAGAAAGGATCCCTAGGAATATATTCATCAAAAACTGGAGAAGTTCATTCCAAGACAAATCTTAGAATGTGTTTTTCTCAATTCAAATTTATATTATGTATACCAGCGGTTCTCAACCTGTGGGTAATGACCCCTTTGGGAGGTCAAATGACCCTTTCACAGGGGTCACCCAATTCATATCAGTAGCAAATTTACAGTTATGAAATAGCAACGAAAGTAACTTTATGGTTGGGGGTCCCACAGCATGAGGAACTGTATTATAGCATCGTGGCATTAGGAAGGTTGAGAACCACTGATGTATACACTCATGAAGTTATTCATTTGCACAAAAATAGGAACCTATTGACACTCACTCATAAAAACATAAATTCAAGAAATTTGTATGCAATTGAATATTGTTAGGGGTGTATATAATATCATATGAATACATATGTTATGTAACATGTAATAAGTTAGGTGTTTTCTGGATTTTAAAAAAATGAGACAGAATAAATGCAATCCTGATACCCCTTAGATAAGGATCAGGAAACTTTGGCTCACTTATTTTTGACATATCATCAAGACCATTTTTTTTTCAAGCCTAACCACTAGCACAGAACACCATGGAAAAGAGTAAAGGAATTGTGATTTACTTGTACCTGAGGCACCTGAAAGAGTTCTTGAGGGACAATGGTTAAAGTGCTCAGATCCTAAGCCAAATGTTGTCCATTCAAAACCAACAGCTGTTCCATGGGAGAAAGGTGTGGCAGCCTGATCCAATAAAGCTTTGTCTGTCCTATTTAGGTAGTTCCACTCTGCCCCATTTGGGGTCCAGAATCCACCCAAAGGCCATGGGTTTGTGTAAGTGTGCTTCGGATCTGATAGAGCAGATCTCCTCTGCACCCTTGGGATCATCATGCGTCAAAATCCACTTGACAGTAACTGATAACAACAATAATAATGTCCCTAATGGGCCAATGGCACAAGAGTGGCTCTTCTGAATTACCCTACTGCCAAGTAAGATGATCACTTTTTTTATACAATTACATCCACGGGTTTGGGGATGTGGTCAAGCTCAGGACAAACTTGATCTTTTATGCTAGAATAATTGTATATCCCTATAAGTGAACCATCAGCCACCACCAAGACTTTCAGGAACTCAGAGAATAGAATATTCAGTTTTAAAAGGAGTCTAAAAGCGAATGGCAGTCTCACTTTGTGTAATTCATGTCGAGTTACTATGTATAGCAAATTCTGGAACTAACTCCCACACATGTTTATGTTGCGATTGTGTTGTTGTTGTTGTTAGGTGCCATCCAGGTGACTCAGTGATGTTCCACAGAATGAAACACCACCTAGTCCTACACCATCCTCACAACTGCTGTCATGTTCGAGCCCATTGTTGCAAGCACCATGCAAATCCATCTTGTCTTCTTCTTTTTCATACATACAAAAATGGTATTTGATCATAAATCCATTGTTAGATTTGCTATTGATTTTGGAGAAACATATAAAGAAATTTTGATAGAATGGACACTGTCAAATATATAAATTGACCAGTCTCAGACTATTTAATAATGGAGATTTGGACTATTAACCTATTCTGTGGAAAGATTATAATTATCCACCGCACATGATTTTAAATAGTTCCTGAGCGTCTACGACTAGAGACAGTGAACGCTGTAGCTTGATGCGTGCTTGCATGCCATTTTTGTGAGAACCTGCTAATATTCATTAGCAAAATGTCATCCTTTGAATATTGACAGTTAGGACAGACACCAAAATATTCCATGCCATCCTCTAGGATCGTTCGAGTGTTTTAGGGACCAGAGAGTTTTTAGGGACTAGACTGAAGAATTAAATGGGGAAACAATGTTGTTATTGTTGTTAGGTTACATCTAGTCGATTCTACACACAGTGACCTGATGCACAACAGGTAAAACACAACGCAGTCCTGTGCCACCCTTGCAATTGTTCCTATGCCTGAGCCCAAGGTTGCAACCCTCATGGAGGTCCTTCCTCTGTTACAATGCCTCTCCGCTCTCGCAGGCATGGTATCCTGCTCCAGGGACGGGTCTCTCTGACAATATGTTCAAGGTATGTAGGATAAAGGCTTGTTATCCTTTCCTCTTAAGGGGTACTCTGCCCTTACTTCTTCTGAGACAGGCTAGGGTGTCCTTGTAGCAGTCCGTGATACTTTGACATTCTTTTCCAGCACCAGAATGGAAATGCATCGACTCTTATACAGTCTTCCTTATTCAATGTCCAACTTTCACATGGATATGCGGCAATGGAAAATATCATGGTTTGGATCAGGATCTGTTTATTCCTCAAAGTAATATCCTTGTGTTGCAGTACTCTAAATAGGTCTAGTGTAGCAGATGCACCTAATGCAACTCATCGGTTGATCACTTGACAGTTGTTTTCATGAATACTGATTGTGGATCCAAGCAAAACAAAATCCTTGACAACTTCAAGCTTTCCTCCATCTATTATTATGTTACCTGTTGGTCCAGTTGTGGGGATGTTGGTCTTATTTTCCTTGAGTTGTAATCCATCATGAAGGTTGAAATCCTTGATCTTCATTAGCAAGTGCTTAAAATCCTCCTCCTTTTCAGCAAACAAGGTTGTATCATCTGCATATCAAAGTGTGCTAATAAGCCGTTCTCTTATCTTGATGCCAAATTCTTCTGAATTCAGCTCCTCTAAATACTTGCTCAGCACAGAGGCTGAACAAGTATGGGGAAAGGATACAACCTTGACGCACACCTTTCCTGATTGTAAGCCATGCAGGATTCCCTGTTCTGTTCACATCATTGCTTCTTGATCCATGTCCAAGTTCCTCAAGAGCACAATGAAATGTTCTGGAATTCCCATTCTTCTCAAGGTTATACATAGTTTATTTTACTCCACTTTGTCAAATGCCTTTGAAAAATCAGTATATATAAGAAAACCTATCTTTCTTTTAATCTCTGCTTTGAGTCAGGATGCATATCAGCAATGATATTCTTTATTCCACACGCTCTTCTGAATTTGTCCTAAACTTCTGGCAGTTTCTTGTCATCGCATTGCTGTAATCTTTCTTAGATGATCTTCAGTAACATTTTACTTGCGTGTGACATCAAAGATATTGTTGTGTAGTTGTCTTCCAAATTTCTTGGCATGAACAATTGAGTGCTTCCAGTGCTTCTTCAGTGTGTTGAAACATTTCATTGGGTATTCTATTAATTCCTGGATATTTGATTTTGGCTACTGTACTGAGTACAGTTTGAACTTCCTTCAGCTGCATTAGTTCTTGTTCATATGCTACCTCCTGAAATGGTGAACTGAACTGGTTCTTTCTGATGCAGTGACTGTATCTTCTTCCCTTCTTCTTTGGATCATTCATGCATCATTCAATATTTGTCCATAGAATCTTTCAAGATTGCAATTCAAGGCTTGAATTTTTTCTTGAGTTCTTTCATTTTCATATATGCTGATCATGTTGGGTTTTTTTTGGTTTTCTAATTCTAGGTCTTTGCACATTTCATTATAATTTTAGCTTTGTCTTCTTGAGCTACCTTTGAAATTTTATATTTAGCTCTTTGACTACATCATTTCTTCCATTTGCATTAGGTACTCTACGATTGAGAGCAATTTTCAGGGCTTGTAGAATCTTTCTAGCAAAATACTTGGCTTTTCCAATTGTCAATTAAGTTTAGATCTGAAAACTGACTTGATTTCTACAACTGGGCAAGAGGGTTTCTACAGTTCATTTCCTTTGTTTTTATAACTTTCGTGTTGTTCTTTTTTGGTGTTCATGAAACTTACTCCTGAAGATTTTATGTTCTACTAGCTATATTCAAAGATTTCAAAGCATCAGCTTTTTCTGGCTACTGTACTAATGTAATAATGGAGCTTTCACACATACGTATTATCAACATTAATTTATTCACTTCTCTGAACCTTGGGGTTTATCCACAACCATCTTTCATAGAAGTTCATCTCTTTCTTCTTTTTTTCATTTTATAACATTTTAATTTTTCTTCAAATGTCTTTTCACAACTTACAAAATATTCCACCTTATCTTAAAGCAGTGGGAATCTAGGACAGATGAACCTCTCGGACCAGGGGTGACAGTGGCGATACCAGGAGGGAAACGGGGTGAAGAAAGGGGGAATGGATCACAGGGAGCTACATATAACCTCCTCTCTGGGGGACGGGCAGCAGAAGGGTGGGTGAAAGGAGATGCCGGACAGTGTAATATAAGATACAATAATAATTTATAAATTATTAAGGGTGCATGGGGGAGAGGGGAGGAGGAAGGGAAGGGGAGGGGGAAAAAAAGGAAAATGAGCTGATTCCGGGAACCCAAGAGGCAAGCGAATTTTGGGAATAATGAGGGCAACAAATGTATAGATGTGTTTTATACAATTGCTCTATGTATTGTGATGAATTGTATGAGCCCCAATAAATTGATTAAAAAAAAAAAAAGAAAATTCAGCCACGGATCCCCTTGTGAAGTGAGGTTCTTTGCACACGCATGGTGTCTCCTTGATTTCTGACAACTGGTTAAGTAGTGATGTCAACTAAATATCCCCTTGGCTAGCTGGTTGGTGAGGAATTGATATTCTAAACATCATTACATAGCCCACTTGTTACACCACTTCTGGAACAAACTAATGTAGGCCGGATTTGGGGGGAAATAGAGATTGATACGTGTTTTCTGGAGATGTTTTTATCGCAAAGGAGTAAAGGAACTAAAATCGATCAGTTCATCAGGAATTGGACCATGATGATCCTCCAACAAGAACTCAGTCTGCCCGAAGGCAGCACTGGAATTGTGAGCAACTTTCAGAATGATCTCCCTTTGATGGAAGGGACAAGACTTTATACCCCTTCCTTCTCTTCTCCGATAGACTAATCGGTGCAGTCAGCGTGGTCAATAGTGGTCCCCCTGGGTGTAAGGGAAGTGGCTGTCTTAGATAGAGGACAGTTCCCAGAGAGAGTCTCAGAGAGATCTTGAGAAGTTGTCACCTCCTCAACTGCTCTAGAAGCTAGCAAAGTTAGTGTCTCTGTTTTCAAGGGAAACCTGGTGATCACCACAGTGTTACTTCCACTTAATAAAGTTCACAATAACATAATCTTCTTTTGTAAACTGTTTAGTGGCAGGAGAGAGGTGATGTCTGTGAAAACTGGAAAAAGCGCTGTTTAATTATTTTGAACAAACTAATGTTTTATTATTGAAGTTCTTTGAGGACAGCAATGATGACTATGCATACGACTTCGGCCATTGCTTCCTCCAAATTGGGCAGCCAATGCCTTCTTCGTTGGCTGTTCTTGACAGTATTCTCACAGGGACACCCTTGCTCAGCTCCAGGAAGGAGCAGGCACATTGTCAGGATGGGAGGGAAATATTCAGCACAGTTTTATTGGTGTTTTTCTCACTAAAGCAGTCTTCAATTTTCTTCAGTGTGATAAACATGCCTCTGTGATCACCCTGTGTCCTTTGAAGAAGTCTATCAAAATTACCCCCCTTAAGAATCTCAAAAAGCTGGGTCATAACTTGACTGAGCTTGTCTTCGTTGACCCAGCAGATGACCTTGTAAGACATGTTTTTAGTAGAACTCCATATTTTTTAATGTTTGGATAAGCCACATACATTACGAAGAGAACTTATTTGTTGGCATCACGATTGCATAAATATGTTGAAATATTTTGTTTATAATAAACCTGTGGATGCATTGCATAAACCCGTAAAGCAATACTTTTTCATTTAATTTGGTATGTACCATCAGGAATTAATTTTGTATGCAGTTTCCATCTTGATTGTTGTTAGGTAGTACTGAGTGCACCACAGAAGCAACACTGGCCAGCCCTGAGCCATCCTCACAGTTGTTTCTGTGTTGAGCGCACTGTTTGCTGCAGCCGCTGTGTCCATTGAAAATAGCCTGGCTCGGGTGGATACATCTTCTTCAAAATAACATCCCTGCTTGCCTGTCATATGGTGGCGGCTTGTGCTCCATCAGATATCTTTTTGTTCCCCAAACTCAAAGGACACTTCAAAGAAACAGTTTGGGGTCACTTTAGGATGACAAATCTGTTTTCTTGATGTGGTTTAATTTGAAGAGTTAAGAATTCATCGAGGGAGGATTGTTGTTAGGTGCCTTGAGTCTGACCTGAACCATAATGAACCTATGCTTGTGGACCACGGCAATTGATGCTATGGTTAAGGTCATTCTGATAGACCGTCATCTCTTTGAGGGTCTTTCCTTTTTATTTTTTAATCATTTTATTAGGGGCTCATACAATTCTTATCACAGTTCATACACACATCCATTGTGTCAAGCACATTTGTACATTTGTTGCCATCATCATTCTCAAAGCATTTGCTTTCTACTTGAGCCCTTAATATCAGCTCCTCATTTTCCC